>NW_027362767.1:255295529-255536281 GCF_046119375.1 Phyllobates terribilis | reverse complement strand
ACCAGCCATAAGAATAAACCTCCAGGAGATCCAAACCAGCCATAAGAATAAACCACCAGAGATCCAAACCAGCCATAAGAATAAACCTCCAGGAGATCCAAACCAGCCATAAGAATAAACCACCAGAGATCCAAACCAGCCATAAGAATAAACCTCCAGGAGATCCAAACCAGCCATAAGAATAAACCACCAGAGATCCAAACCAGCCATAAGAATAAACCTCCAGGAGATCCAAACCAGCCATAAGAATAAACCTCCAGGAGATCCAAACCAGCCATAAGAATAAACCTCCAGGAGATCCAAACCAGCCATAAGAATAAACCACCAGAGATCCAAACCAGCCATAAGAATAAACCCCCAGGAGATCCAAACCAGCCATAAGAATAAACCTCCAGGAGATCCAAACCAGCCATAAGAATAAACCTCCAGGAGATCCAAACCAGCCATAAGAATAAACCCCCAGGAGATCCAATCCAGCCATAAGAATAAACCTCCAGGAGATCCAAACCAGCCATAAGAATAAACCTCCAGGAGATCCAAACCAGCCATAAGAATAAACCTCCAGGAGATCCAAACCAGCCATAAGAATAAACCTCCAGGAGATCCAAACCAGCCATAAGAATAAAACCACCAGAGATCCAAACCAGCCATAAGAATAAACCCCCAGGAGATCCAAACCAGCCATAAGAATAAACCTCCAGGAGATCCAAACCAGCCATAAGAATAAAACCACCAGAGATCCAAACCAGCCTAAGAATAAACCCCCAGGAGATCCAAACCAGCCATAAGAATAAACCTCCAGGAGATCCAAACCAGCCATAAGAATAAACCTCCAGGAGATCCAAACCAGCCATAAGAATAAACCTCCGGGAGATCCAAACCAGCCATAAGAATAAACCTCCAGGAGATCCAAACCAGCCATAAGAATAAACCTCCAGGAGATCCAAACCAGCCATAAGAATAAACCACCAGGAGATCCAAACCAGCCATAAGAATAAAACCCCAGGAGATCCAAACCAGCCATAAGAATAAAACCACCAGAGATCCAATCCAGCCATAAGAATAAACCTCCAGGAGATCCAAACCAGCCATAAGAATAAACCCCCAGGAGATCCAAACCAGCCATAAGAATAAACCTCCAGAGATCCAAACCAGCCATAAGAATAAACCTCCAGGAGATCCAAACCAGCCATAAGAATAAACCTCCAGGAGATCCAAACCAGCCATAAGAATAAACCTCCAGGAGATCCAAACCAGCCATAAGAATAAACCACCAGGAGATCCAAACCAGCCATAAGAATAAACCTCCAGGAGATCCAAACCTGCCATAAGAATAAAACCCCAGGAGATCCAACCAGCCATAAGAATAAATCCCCAGGAGATCCAAACCAGCCATAAGAATAAACCCCCAGGAGATCCAAACCAGCCATAAGAATAAACCTCCAGGAGATCCAAACCAGCCATAAGAATAAACCCCCAGGAGATCCAAACCAGCCATAAGAATAAATCTCCAGGAGATCCAAACCAGCCAAAAGAATAAAACCACCAGAGATCCAAACCAGCCATAAGAATAAAACCACTAGGAGATCCAAACCAGCCATAAGAATAAACCTCCAGGAGATCCAAACCAGCCAAAAGAATAAAACCACCAGAGATCCAAACCAGCCATAAGAATAAACCCCCAGGAGAACCAAACCAGCCATAAGAATAAACCTCCAGGAGATCCAATCCAGCCATAAGAATAAACCCCCAGGAGATCCAAACCAGCCATAAGAATAAACCTCCAGGAGATCCAAACCAGCCATAAGAATAAACCTCCAGGAGATCCAAACCAGCCATAAGAATAAACCTCCGGGAGATCCAAACCAGCCATAAGAATAAACCTCCAGGAGATCCAAACCAGCCATAAGAATAAACCACCAGGAGATCCAAACCAGCCATAAGAATAAACCCCCAGGAGATCCAAACCAGCCATAAGAATAAACCACCAGGAGATCCAAACCAGCCATAAGAATAAACCTCCAGGAGATCCAAACCAGCCATAAGAATAAACCCCCAGGAGATCCAAACCAGCCATAAGAATAAACCTCCAGGAGATCCAAACCAGCCAAAAGAATAAAACCACCAGAGATCCAAACCAGCCATAAGAATAAACCCCCAGGAGATCCAAACCAGCCATAAGAATAAACCTCCAGGAGATCCAAACCAGCCATAAGAATAAACCTCCAGGAGATCCAAACCAGCCATAAGAATAAACCCCCAGGAGAACCAAACCAGCCTTAAGAATAAACCCCCAGGAGATCCAAACCAGCCATAAGAATAAACCTCCAGGAGATCCAAACCAGCCATAAGAATAAACCTCCGGGAGATCCAAACCAGCCATAAGAATAAACCTCCAGGAGATCCAAACCAGCCATAAGAATAAACCTCCAGGAGATCCAAACCAGCCATAAGAATAAACCACCAGGAGATCCAAACCAGCCATAAGAATAAAACCCCAGGAGATCCAAACCAGCCATAAGAATAAAACCACCAGAGATCCAATCCAGCCATAAGAATAAACCTCCAGGAGATCCAAACCAGCCATAAGAATAAACCTCCCAGGAGATCCAAACCAGCCATAAGAATAAAACCACCAGAGATCCAAACCAGCCATAAGAATAAACCCCCAGGAGATCCAAACCAGCCATAAGAATAAACCTCCAGGAGATCCAAACCAGCCATAAGAATAAAACCACCAGAGATCCAATCCAGCCATAAGAATAAACCCCCAGGAGATCCAAACCAGCCATAAGAATAAACCTCCAGGAGATCCAAACCAGCCATAAGAATAAACCCCCAGGAGATCCAAACCAGCCATAAGAATAAACCTCCAGGAGATCCAAACCAGCCATAAGAATAAACCTCCAGGAGATCCAAACCAGCCATAAGAATAAACCTCCAGGAGATCCAAACCAGCCATAAGAATAAACCTCCAGGAGATCCAAACCAGCCATAAGAATAAACCCCCAGGAGATCCAAACCAGCCATAAGAATAAATCTCCAGGAGATCCAAACCAGCCAAAAGAATAAAACCACCAGAGATCCAAACCAGCCATAAGAATAAAACCACTAGGAGATCCAAACCAGCCATAAGAATAAACCTCCAGGAGATCCAAACCAGCCAAAAGAATAAAAACCACCAGAGAACCAAACCAGCCATAAGAATAAACCTCCAGGAGAACCAAACCAGCCAAAAGAATAAACCCCCAGGAGATCCAAACCAGCCATAAGAATAAACCCCCAGGAGAACCAAACCAGCCATAAGAATAAACCTCCAGGAGATCCAATCCAGCCATAAGAATAAACCCCCAGGAGATCCAAACCAGCCATAAGAATAAACCTCCAGGAGATCCAAACCAGCCATAAGAATAAACCACCAGAGATCCAAACCAGCCATAAGAATAAACCTCCAGGAGATCCAAACCAGCCATAAGAATAAACCACCAGGAGATCCAAACCAGCCATAAGAATAAACCCCCAGGAGATCCAAACCAGCCATAAGAATAAACCACCAGGAGATCCAAACCAGCCATAAGAATAAACCTCCAGGAGATCCAAACCAGCCATAAGAATAAACCTCCAGGAGATCCAAACCAGCCATAAGAATAAACCTCCAGGAGATCCAAACCAGCCAAAAGAATAAAACCACCAGAGATCCAAACCAGCCATAAGAATAAACCCCCAGGAGATCCAAACCAGCCATAAGAATAAACCTCCAGGAGAACCAAACCAGCCAAAAGAATAAACCCCCAGGAGATCCAAACCAGCCATAAGAATAAACCCCCAGGAGAACCAAACCAGCCATAAGAATAAACCTCCAGGAGATCCAATCCAGCCATAAGAATAAACCCCCAGGAGATCCAAACCAGCCATAAGAATAAACCTCCAGGAGATCCAAACCAGCCATAAGAATAAACCACCAGAGATCCAAACCAGCCATAAGAATAAACCTCCAGGAGATCCAAACCAGCCATAAGAATAAACCACCAGGAGATCCAAACCAGCCATAAGAATAAACCCCCAGGAGATCCAAACCAGCCATAAGAATAAACCACCAGGAGATCCAAACCAGCCATAAGAATAAACCTCCAGGAGATCTAAACCAGCCATAAGAATAAACCTCCAGGAGATCCAAACCAGCCATAAGAATAAACCTCCAGGAGATCCAAACCAGCCAAAAGAATAAAACCACCAGAGATCCAAACCAGCCATAAGAATAAACCCCCAGGAGATCCAAACCAGCCATAAGAATAAACCTCCAGGAGATCCAAACCAGCCATAAGAATAAACCTCCAGGAGATCCAAACCAGCCATAAGAATAAAACCACCAGAGATCCAAACCAGCCATAAGAATAAACCCCCAGGAGATCCAAACCAGCCATAAGAATAAACCACCAGGAGATCCAAACCAGCCATAAGAATAAACCTCCAGGAGATCCAAACCAGCCATAAGAATAAACCTCCAGGAGATCCAAACCAGCCATAAGAATAAACCTCCAGGAGATCCAAACCAGCCAAAAGAATAAAACCACCAGAGATCCAAACCAGCCATAAGAATAAACCCCCAGGAGATCCAAACCAGCCATAAGAATAAACCCCCAGGAGATCCAAACCAGCCATAAGAATAAACCTCCAGGAGATCCAAACCAGCCATAAGAATAAAACCACCAGAGATCCAATCCAGCCATAAGAATAAACCCCCAGGAGATCCAAACCAGCCATAAGAATAAACCTCCAGGAGATCCAAACCAGCCATAAGAATAAACCCCCAGGAGATCCAAACCAGCCATAAGAATAAACCTCCAGGAGATCCAAACCAGCCATAAGAATAAACCTCCAGGAGATCCAAACCAGCCATAAGAATAAACCCCCAGGAGATCCAAACCAGCCATAAGAATAAATCTCCAGGAGATCCAAACCAGCCAAAAGAATAAAACCACCAGAGATCCAAACCAGCCATAAGAATAAAACCACTAGGAGATCCAAACCAGCCATAAGAATAAACCTCCAGGAGATCCAAACCAGCCAAAAGAATAAAACCACCAGAGATCCAAACCAGCCATAAGAATAAACCTCCAGGAGAACCAAACCAGCCAAAAGAATAAACCCCCAGGAGATCCAAACCAGCCATAAGAATAAACCCCCAGGAGAACCAAACCAGCCATAAGAATAAACCTCCAGGAGATCCAATCCAGCCATAAGAATAAACCCCCAGGAGATCCAAACCAGCCATAAGAATAAACCTCCAGGAGATCCAAACCAGCCATAAGAATAAACCACCAGAGATCCAAACCAGCCATAAGAATAAACCTCCAGGAGATCCAAACCAGCCATAAGAATAAACCACCAGGAGATCCAAACCAGCCATAAGAATAAACCCCCAGGAGATCCAAACCAGCCATAAGAATAAACCACCAGGAGATCCAAACCAGCCATAAGAATAAACCTCCAGGAGATCCAAACCAGCCATAAGAATAAACCTCCAGGAGATCCAAACCAGCCATAAGAATAAACCTCCAGGAGATCCAAACCAGCCAAAAGAATAAAACCACCAGAGATCCAAACCAGCCATAAGAATAAACCCCCAGGAGATCCAAACCAGCCATAAGAATAAACCTCCAGGAGATCCAAACCAGCCATAAGAATAAAACCACCAGAGATCCAAACCAGCCATAAGAATAAACCCCCAGGAGATCCAAACCAGCCAAAAGAATAAACCCCCAGGAGATCCAAACCAGCCATAAGAATAAACCCCCAGGAGAACCAAACCAGCCATAAGAATAAACCTCCAGGAGATCCAATCCAGCCATAAGAATAAACCCCCAGGAGATCCAAACCAGCCATAAGAATAAACCTCCAGGAGATCCAAACCAGCCATAAGAATAAACCACCAGAGATCCAAACCAGCCATAAGAATAAACCTCCAGGAGATCCAAACCAGCCATAAGAATAAACCACCAGGAGATCCAAACCAGCCATAAGAATAAACCCCCAGGAGATCCAAACCAGCCATAAGAATAAACCACCAGGAGATCCAAACCAGCCATAAGAATAAACCTCCAGGAGATCCAAACCAGCCATAAGAATAAACCTCCAGGAGATCCAAACCAGCCATAAGAATAAACCTCCAGGAGATCCAAACCAGCCAAAAGAATAAAACCACCAGAGATCCAAACCAGCCATAAGAATAAACCCCCAGGAGATCCAAACCAGCCATAAGAATAAACCACCAGGAGATCCAAACCAGCCATAAGAATAAACCCCCAGGAGATCCAAACCAGCCATAAGAATAAACCTCCAGGAGATCCAAACCAGCCATAAGAATAAACCTCCAGGAGATCCAAACCAGCCATAAGAATAAACCTCCAGGAGATCCAAACCAGCCATAAGAATAAACCTCCAGGAGATCCAAACCAGCCATAAGAATAAACCCCCAGGAGATCCAAACCAGCCATAAGAATAAACCTCCAGGAGATCCAAACCAGCCATAAGAATAAACCTCCAGGAGATCCAAACCAGCCATAAGAATAAACCCCCAGGAGAACCAAACCAGCCATAAGAATAAACCTCCAGGAGATCCAAACCAGCCATAAGAATAAACCTCCAGGAGAACCAAACCAGCCAAAAGAATAAAACCACCAGAGATCCAAACCAGCCATAAGAATAAACCCCCAGGAGATCCAAACCAGCCATAAGAATAAACCTCCAGGAGATCCAAACCAGCCATAAGAATAAAACCACCAGAGATCCAAACCAGCCATAAGAATAAACCCCCAGGAGATCCAAACCAGCCAAAAGAATAAACCCCCAGGAGATCCAAACCAGCCATAAGAATAAACCCCCAGGAGAACCAAACCAGCCATAAGAATAAACCTCCAGGAGATCCAATCCAGCCATAAGAATAAACCCCCAGGAGATCCAAACCAGCCATAAGAATAAACCTCCAGGAGATCCAAACCAGCCATAAGAATAAACCACCAGAGATCCAAACCAGCCATAAGAATAAACCTCCAGGAGATCCAAACCAGCCATAAGAATAAACCACCAGGAGATCCAAACCAGCCATAAGAATAAACCCCCAGGAGATCCAAACCAGCCATAAGAATAAACCACCAGGAGATCCAAACCAGCCATAAGAATAAACCTCCAGGAGATCCAAACCAGCCATAAGAATAAACCTCCAGGAGATCCAAACCAGCCATAAGAATAAACCTCCAGGAGATCCAAACCAGCCAAAAGAATAAAACCACCAGAGATCCAAACCAGCCATAAGAATAAACCCCCAGGAGATCCAAACCAGCCATAAGAATAAACCACCAGGAGATCCAAACCAGCCATAAGAATAAACCCCCAGGAGATCCAAACCAGCCATAAGAATAAACCTCCAGGAGATCCAAACCAGCCATAAGAATAAACCTCCAGGAGATCCAAACCAGCCATAAGAATAAACCTCCAGGAGATCCAAACCAGCCATAAGAATAAACCTCCAGGAGATCCAAACCAGCCATAAGAATAAACCCCCAGGAGATCCAAACCAGCCATAAGAATAAACCTCCAGGAGATCCAAACCAGCCATAAGAATAAACCTCCAGGAGATCCAAACCAGCCATAAGAATAAACCCCCAGGAGATCCAATCCAGCCATAAGAATAAACCTCCAGGAGATCCAAACCAGCCATAAGAATAAACCCCCAGGAGATCCAATCCAGCCATAAGAATAAACCTCCAGGAGATCCAAACCAGCCATAAGAATAAACCACCAGGAGATCCAAACCAGCCATAAGAATAAACCTCCAGGAGATCCAAACCTGCCATAAGAATAAAACCCCAGGAGATCCAAACCAGCCATAAGAATAAATCCCCAGGAGATCCAAACCAGCCATAAGAATAAACCCCCAGGAGATCCAAACCAGCCATAAGAATAAACCTCCAGGAGATCCAAACCAGCCATAAGAATAAACCCCCAGGAGATCCAAACCAGCCATAAGAATAAATCTCCAGGAGATCCAAACCAGCCAAAAGAATAAAACCACCAGAGATCCAAACCAGCCATAAGAATAAAACCACTAGGAGATCCAAACCAGCCATAAGAATAAACCTCCAGGAGATCCAAACCAGCCAAAAGAATAAAACCACCAGAGATCCAAACCAGCCATAAGAATAAACCCCCAGGAGAACCAAACCAGCCATAAGAATAAACCTCCAGGAGATCCAATCCAGCCATAAGAATAAACCCCCAGGAGATCCAAACCAGCCATAAGAATAAACCTCCAGGAGATCCAAACCAGCCATAAGAATAAACCTCCAGGAGATCCAAACCAGCCATAAGAATAAACCTCCGGGAGATCCAAACCAGCCATAAGAATAAACCTCCAGGAGATCCAAACCAGCCATAAGAATAAACCACCAGGAGATCCAAACCAGCCATAAGAATAAACCCCCAGGAGATCCAAACCAGCCATAAGAATAAACCACCAGGAGATCCAAACCAGCCATAAGAATAAACCTCCAGGAGATCCAAACCAGCCATAAGAATAAACCCCCAGGAGATCCAAACCAGCCATAAGAATAAACCTCCAGGAGATCCAAACCAGCCAAAAGAATAAAACCACCAGAGATCCAAACCAGCCATAAGAATAAACCCCCAGGAGATCCAAACCAGCCATAAGAATAAACCTCCAGGAGATCCAAACCAGCCATAAGAATAAACCTCCAGGAGATCCAAACCAGCCATAAGAATAAACCCCCAGGAGAACCAAACCAGCCTTAAGAATAAACCCCCAGGAGATCCAAACCAGCCATAAGAATAAACCTCCAGGAGATCCAAACCAGCCATAAGAATAAACCTCCGGGAGATCCAAACCAGCCATAAGAATAAACCTCCAGGAGATCCAAACCAGCCATAAGAATAAACCTCCAGGAGATCCAAACCAGCCATAAGAATAAACCACCAGGAGATCCAAACCAGCCATAAGAATAAAACCCCAGGAGATCCAAACCAGCCATAAGAATAAAACCACCAGAGATCCAATCCAGCCATAAGAATAAACCTCCAGGAGATCCAAACCAGCCATAAGAATAAACCTCCAGGAGATCCAAACCAGCCATAAGAATAAAACCACCAGAGATCCAAACCAGCCATAAGAATAAACCCCCAGGAGATCCAAACCAGCCATAAGAATAAACCTCCAGGAGATCCAAACCAGCCATAAGAATAAAACCACCAGAGATCCAATCCAGCCATAAGAATAAACCCCCAGGAGATCCAAACCAGCCATAAGAATAAACCTCCAGGAGATCCAAACCAGCCATAAGAATAAACCCCCAGGAGATCCAAACCAGCCATAAGAATAAACCTCCAGGAGATCCAAACCAGCCATAAGAATAAACCTCCAGGAGATCCAAACCAGCCATAAGAATAAACCTCCAGGAGATCCAAACCAGCCATAAGAATAAACCTCCAGGAGATCCAAACCAGCCATAAGAATAAACCCCCAGGAGATCCAAACCAGCCATAAGAATAAATCTCCAGGAGATCCAAACCAGCCAAAAGAATAAAACCACCAGAGATCCAAACCAGCCATAAGAATAAAACCACTAGGAGATCCAAACCAGCCATAAGAATAAACCTCCAGGAGATCCAAACCAGCCAAAAGAATAAAACCACCAGAGAACCAAACCAGCCATAAGAATAAACCTCCAGGAGAACCAAACCAGCCAAAAGAATAAACCCCCAGGAGATCCAAACCAGCCATAAGAATAAACCCCCAGGAGAACCAAACCAGCCATAAGAATAAACCTCCAGGAGATCCAATCCAGCCATAAGAATAAACCCCCAGGAGATCCAAACCAGCCATAAGAATAAACCTCCAGGAGATCCAAACCAGCCATAAGAATAAACCACCAGAGATCCAAACCAGCCATAAGAATAAACCTCCAGGAGATCCAAACCAGCCATAAGAATAAACCACCAGGAGATCCAAACCAGCCATAAGAATAAACCCCCAGGAGATCCAAACCAGCCATAAGAATAAACCACCAGGAGATCCAAACCAGCCATAAGAATAAACCTCCAGGAGATCCAAACCAGCCATAAGAATAAACCTCCAGGAGATCCAAACCAGCCATAAGAATAAACCTCCAGGAGATCCAAACCAGCCAAAAGAATAAAACCACCAGAGATCCAAACCAGCCATAAGAATAAACCCCCAGGAGATCCAAACCAGCCATAAGAATAAACCTCCAGGAGAACCAAACCAGCCAAACGAATAAACCCCCAGGAGATCCAAACCAGCCATAAGAATAAACCCCCAGGAGAACCAAACCAGCCATAAGAATAAACCTCCAGGAGATCCAATCCAGCCATAAGAATAAACCCCCAGGAGATCCAAACCAGCCATAAGAATAAACCTCCAGGAGATCCAAACCAGCCATAAGAATAAACCACCAGAGATCCAAACCAGCCATAAGAATAAACCTCCAGGAGATCCAAACCAGCCATAAGAATAAACCACCAGGAGATCCAAACCAGCCATAAGAATAAACCCCCAGGAGATCCAAACCAGCCATAAGAATAAACCACCAGGAGATCCAAACCAGCCATAAGAATAAACCTCCAGGAGATCTAAACCAGCCATAAGAATAAACCTCCAGGAGATCCAAACCAGCCATAAGAATAAACCTCCAGGAGATCCAAACCAGCCAAAAGAATAAAACCACCAGAGATCCAAACCAGCCATAAGAATAAACCCCCAGGAGATCCAAACCAGCCATAAGAATAAACCTCCAGGAGATCCAAACCAGCCATAAGAATAAACCTCCAGGAGATCCAAACCAGCCATAAGAATAAAACCACCAGAGATCCAAACCAGCCATAAGAATAAACCCCCAGGAGATCCAAACCAGCCATAAGAATAAACCACCAGGAGATCCAAACCAGCCATAAGAATAAACCTCCAGGAGATCCAAACCAGCCATAAGAATAAACCTCCAGGAGATCCAAACCAGCCATAAGAATAAACCTCCAGGAGATCCAAACCAGCCAAAAGAATAAAACCACCAGAGATCCAAACCAGCCATAAGAATAAACCCCCAGGAGATCCAAACCAGCCATAAGAATAAACCCCCAGGAGATCCAAACCAGCCATAAGAATAAACCTCCAGGAGATCCAAACCAGCCATAAGAATAAAACCACCAGAGATCCAATCCAGCCATAAGAATAAACCCCCAGGAGATCCAAACCAGCCATAAGAATAAACCTCCAGGAGATCCAAACCAGCCATAAGAATAAACCCCCAGGAGATCCAAACCAGCCATAAGAATAAACCTCCAGGAGATCCAAACCAGCCATAAGAATAAACCTCCAGGAGATCCAAACCAGCCATAAGAATAAACCCCCAGGAGATCCAAACCAGCCATAAGAATAAATCTCCAGGAGATCCAAACCAGCCAAAAGAATAAAACCACCAGAGATCCAAACCAGCCATAAGAATAAAACCACTAGGAGATCCAAACCAGCCATAAGAATAAACCTCCAGGAGATCCAAACCAGCCAAAAGAATAAAACCACCAGAGATCCAAACCAGCCATAAGAATAAACCTCCAGGAGAACCAAACCAGCCAAAAGAATAAACCCCCAGGAGATCCAAACCAGCCATAAGAATAAACCCCCAGGAGAACCAAACCAGCCATAAGAATAAACCTCCAGGAGATCCAATCCAGCCATAAGAATAAACCCCCAGGAGATCCAAACCAGCCATAAGAATAAACCTCCAGGAGATCCAAACCAGCCATAAGAATAAACCACCAGAGATCCAAACCAGCCATAAGAATAAACCTCCAGGAGATCCAAACCAGCCATAAGAATAAACCACCAGGAGATCCAAACCAGCCATAAGAATAAACCCCCAGGAGATCCAAACCAGCCATAAGAATAAACCACCAGGAGATCCAAACCAGCCATAAGAATAAACCTCCAGGAGATCCAAACCAGCCATAAGAATAAACCTCCAGGAGATCCAAACCAGCCATAAGAATAAACCTCCAGGAGATCCAAACCAGCCAAAAGAATAAAACCACCAGAGATCCAAACCAGCCATAAGAATAAACCCCCAGGAGATCCAAACCAGCCATAAGAATAAAACCACCAGAGATCCAAACCAGCCATAAGAATAAACCCCCAGGAGATCCAAACCAGCCAAAAGAATAAACCCCCAGGAGATCCAAACCAGCCATAAGAATAAACCCCCAGGAGAACCAAACCAGCCATAAGAATAAACCTCCAGGAGATCCAATCCAGCCATAAGAATAAACCCCCAGGAGATCCAAACCAGCCATAAGAATAAACCTCCAGGAGATCCAAACCAGCCATAAGAATAAACCACCAGAGATCCAAACCAGCCATAAGAATAAACCTCCAGGAGATCCAAACCAGCCATAAGAATAAACCACCAGGAGATCCAAACCAGCCATAAGAATAAACCCCCAGGAGATCCAAACCAGCCATAAGAATAAACCACCAGGAGATCCAAACCAGCCATAAGAATAAACCTCCAGGAGATCCAAACCAGCCATAAGAATAAACCTCCAGGAGATCCAAACCAGCCATAAGAATAAACCTCCAGGAGATCCAAACCAGCCAAAAGAATAAAACCACCAGAGATCCAAACCAGCCATAAGAATAAACCCCCAGGAGATCCAAACCAGCCATAAGAATAAACCACCAGGAGATCCAAACCAGCCATAAGAATAAACCCCCAGGAGATCCAAACCAGCCATAAGAATAAACCTCCAGGAGATCCAAACCAGCCATAAGAATAAACCTCCAGGAGATCCAAACCAGCCATAAGAATAAACCTCCAGGAGAACCAAACCAGCCATAAGAATAAACCACCAGAGATCCAAACCAGCCATAAGAATAAACCTCCAGGAGATCCAAACCAGCCATAAGAATAAACCACCAGAGATCCAAACCAGCCATAAGAATAAACCTCCAGGAGATCCAAACCAGCCATAAGAATAAACCTCCAGGAGATCCAAACCAGCCATAAGAATAAACCCCCAGGAGAACCAAACCAGCCATAAGAATAAACCTCCAGGAGATCCAAACCAGCCATAAGAATAAACCTCCAGGAGATCCAAACCAGCCAAAAGAATAAAACCACCAGAGATCCAAACCAGCCATAAGAATAAACCCCCAGGAGATCCAAACCAGCCATAAGAATAAACCTCCAGGAGATCCAAACCAGCCATAAGAATAAAACCACCAGAGATCCAAACCAGCCATAAGAATAAACCCCCAGGAGATCCAAACCAGCCAAAAGAATAAACCCCCAGGAGATCCAAACCAGCCATAAGAATAAACCCCCAGGAGAACCAAACCAGCCATAAGAATAAACCTCCAGGAGATCCAATCCAGCCATAAGAATAAACCCCCAGGAGATCCAAACCAGCCATAAGAATAAACCTCCAGGAGATCCAAACCAGCCATAAGAATAAACCACCAGAGATCCAAACCAGCCATAAGAATAAACCTCCAGGAGATCCAAACCAGCCATAAGAATAAACCACCAGGAGATCCAAACCAGCCATAAGAATAAACCCCCAGGAGATCCAAACCAGCCATAAGAATAAACCACCAGGAGATCCAAACCAGCCATAAGAATAAACCTCCAGGAGATCCAAACCAGCCATAAGAATAAACCTCCAGGAGATCCAAACCAGCCATAAGAATAAACCTCCAGGAGATCCAAACCAGCCAAAAGAATAAAACCACCAGAGATCCAAACCAGCCATAAGAATAAACCCCCAGGAGATCCAAACCAGCCATAAGAATAAACCACCAGGAGATCCAAACCAGCCATAAGAATAAACCCCCAGGAGATCCAAACCAGCCATAAGAATAAACCTCCAGGAGATCCAAACCAGCCATAAGAATAAACCTCCAGGAGATCCAAACCAGCCATAAGAATAAACCTCCAGGAGATCCAAACCAGCCATAAGAATAAACCTCCAGGAGATCCAAACCAGCCATAAGAATAAACCCCCAGGAGATCCAAACCAGCCATAAGAATAAACCTCCAGGAGATCCAAACCAGCCATAAGAATAAACCTCCAGGAGATCCAAACCAGCCATAAGAATAAACCCCCAGGAGATCCAATCCAGCCATAAGAATAAACCTCCAGGAGATCCAAACCAGCCATAAGAATAAACCCCCAGGAGATCCAATCCAGCCATAAGAATAAACCTCCAGGAGATCCAAACCAGCCATAAGAATAAACCCCCAGGAGATCCAATCCAGCCATAAGAATAAACCTCCAGGAGATCCAAACCAGCCATAAGAATAAATCTGGGTAGAAAAAAAAGTTTCTTGAAAATGTTGAATATAACATTAAATGCCCAAATAGATGAAGGCCAAAGTGACAATTAGGAGAAATTTAAAAAAATAAATAAGCATTGCAGTACTTGATGTGAGCAGCAGAGGGCGGGAGTGCTCCTTGCTGCGTACTCTGTTGGGAGCGCTGCTCCGTGCCATTGTGTCTGTGCAGCATATATTCACGTCGGGATTATCCGAGGATTTTTTTGATGAGTAATAAAGCGATTGTTTTGGCTCAATATGTCTCTATTTTTCCATTTCTCCAGATGCCTGTCTTTACTCCCAGGCAGTTCCAGCCTCGCACACCCATTTCCTTCTGCTCTGATTAAACACAGAAAAAAATGCTAATAATAACATTCAGAGATGTATTCGTGTATGGCTCCCAGCTTATCAGTGCTAAAGACATCTTATATGTGGATTTCATTACAGGGAAGGGCTACCTTCCCCCTCCTGTGCGGAGACCACCTTCTGTGCTGCTGAAGCGGCTGATAACAGAGAGCAAGCGGCTGTGACAAGACATCACTTCTGTCAAGGTATGGATTTTTATTTCCCTAAATGCAGAATGTCTGCCCATATCCTACATGTAACGCTACCTATAACACCCACTATAGTTAAGCCCCCTGTGTAGAGCTCAAAACAGCTTGCCATGGACCTAACACTGCTGAGGGTTTGCTACAATGTATCCTTAGGCTCTTTACCTGCAATGATACATTGTAACAAACACTGGTAATCTTGGTATATTCACATGGGACTGATACTATCCAGAATTGTGAATGAGATTTTCTGTTAACCCCCCGTGGTGCGGACTTTCAGGCCGGATTACACCTTCTGCATTGCAAAGATTGAAGACCCGGGCAAATCTTCACGATTTGGAGCTGATTTTTCCTCAATCCCGTGAGGACTTCATCGCCTAAACTCATTTTCAGCGCGGATGACGAAGACCCTTAAAATCCTGGTTTTTTTTTTGCAACAATAATCCCTTATTTCTGAGAGTCAATTATTGAGGTCACCGCCAGGAGCTGAACCTGTGTCCTCTTCGAGCCCCTTCCCTCCCATCTTTCAGGTCAGCACCCTTCACCAGTGACCTACATCTAGTCTTCAGCCTTCAGAAGGAGCCCCCTCCCCATCTCATGTCATAACTCATCAGGGACCAGGAGGGTCGACCTCTGTATTCACAGTCATGGGGCCCCTATTATATATTATACGACTCCGCTGAGACCACACAGTGGGGTCCTACATTATTGTGTTCTTTATTATCGTGGCACCAACATGTTCCGTGGTGTTGTACAAACGAAAAAAACAACAACACATACATATAGATCTAGCAAATGGGTATGATTTATATATTTAATTATAGGGTATGTCAGCCTTATAAAACCCCTTTCGGGACCTTCATACTATCCCAATGGCCCCCAAAGCCTGTCTCTGGCTCCGGGGGACCCGGCTCGTCCTGGCACCCTATGATTTCCATGGGATGGGGGTGTAATGTTTCCCTTCCCCAGTGGCCACACACTTGATTGCTTTTTGCTGGGTCCCCCCCCCCGCAGATCTGAGTCGATCACTAGGGATTCCAGCGAAGTGATCAGCTTATTATCAGAGGATGCTTTGCCAAACGTCAACCCCTTGTAAAACTCATCTATATTGGGGCGCTCATACCCCCTTTATTTTGAGCAGAGCTGCCACAATTAACAGCTCTTGCTTGAGGATTTTAGGTAACCATTAAAATCAATGGCCCAACTACCATGTATCAGTGAGGGGTCAATCATCTAGTTACTGGGGGACAACCCCATGACGGACAAGGGATTACATTCTTAAAGGGATATTCCAGCTATATAAATCTAATTGTTGGTCCAACTTCTGGGTTCTCCACCAGTCCCACCTAAGACCTCCATAGATGCGCCACACAGATGCGGAGGGTTCTATAAGATGTGTGTCACAGCTTTGTATTCCCATAGGCCTGTGGATACAGATGAGCACATCGCAGTCATTGTGCCGGACCCTCCAGATCCGCACAGTTTAGTCAGCCTGGGCGGCCGAGCACATGACCCTGCACAATACAGCAAGGAGGGGTCCGGGCTATATATTTGAGCCCTCCATTGTCCAGAATGTCTCCTACTGCCGGGGGGCAGAATATGTGACCCTCTCCAGTGCTATAGGGGGGCCGCTCTGAAGACAGAGGTTCCATTCTCCTGCAGCTCTGAAAAAAAATTCCCCCATTTATGCCGGGGTCACTGATACCTACACAAGTCTCTGCTGACGCACCACACGTACCACAGTGAGAGTCACTCATCAAGAGCGATCTGGGTGCTGATCCTAAAAAAGGGAAAGTACATAAGGCTTGTATGACGGTGATCTGCAACCTGATGCTTCCCAGCTGTTGTGGGACTACAACTCCCAGCATGCCAGAAAAGCTGCATCATAAAGAAATGTACACGTATATAATACTAACATGCTCATTATCCATATTATTTCAACAGATGGAGATAAGCAGCTATTACACCCCTGGTGACACTTCTCTCTATGAAAAAAATATTTAATAAAAGGTAAAATTCAGACCGTCTGATCCCGGTTTTCCTGAGGATTCTATGAAATCCAACAGGTTCTGCCAACAAATGCGGAAAACAATATATACATCCTGTATGTTCCTGTATACCACCCAGATTGGACACCAAGCGCTTACCATCAGGTATACAGAACACGTCCTTAGTATTATCCTGGCACAAATAGGAACCTTAGTAGCCAGGGATTTATTCCACTAACCATATATATGGGGTAATTCTAGACCTATGGAGGATCCTCGCTCAGAGGCACAGATTAAATCTGTAGGGGCCGAGTGCAAAGCTTTACCTAGCCACATAGGAGTATCCAGTTATATAACATTTCTGTACTCGGACTGTGACTATAGGGGTATTGCATTTCCACATACAATCGGCCCATTGCCTCTGAAAATGCAGGTTGACCCCATGGGGTTATGTAATGTTTCCTTATGGGATTATTAGAGTTAGAGCAGGTTGCCCCCATGGGGTTAAGATTATATAAGATTCCCCCATTGGGTTGAGGTTGAGCAGGTTGCCCCCATGTGGTTATGGTTATGTAACATTTTCCTATGGGATTATTATTGAGCAGGTTGCCCCCATGGGGGTTTAGGGTTATTTAATGTTTCCCAATGGATTATTATTGAGCAGGTTGTCCCCTTGGGGGTCTAGGGTTATGTATGATTTCCCCATGCGGTAAGAGTTGAGCAGGTTGCCCCTCATGGGGTTAAGGTTATATAAGGTTTCCCCATTTGGTTGAGGCTGAGCAGGTTACCTTCATGGGGTTATGGTTATGCAGGTTGCCCTATAGGTTATGTAGGATGCCCCATGGCTTTAGGGTTATATAAAATTCTCTCATGGGTTTAGGATTATGTAAAATGAACCATAGGATTAGGGTTGAGCAGGTTGCCCTATGGGTTAAGTAAGATTCCCCCATGGGGTTAGAATTGAGCAGGTTGCCCTATAGGGATATGTAACATTCCCCTGTGGGATTAGGGTTAAGCAGGTTGCCCTATAGAGATATGTAAGATTCATTCCCCTATGGGATTAGGGTTGAGCAGGTTGCCCTATAGAGATATTTAAGATTCCCCTATGGGATTAGGGTTGAGCAGGTTTCCCTATAGGGATATGTAAGATTCCCCCATTGGGTTAGGGTTGAGGAGGTTTCCCTATAGGGATATGTAAGATTCCCCTATGGGATTAGGGTTGAGCAGGTTGCCCTATAGGGATATGTAAGATTCCCCTATGGGATTAGGGTTGAACGGGTTTCCCTATAGAGATATGTAAAATTCCCCTATGGGTTTAGGGTTAAGCAGGTTGCCCTATAGAGATATGTAAGATTCATTCCCCTATGGGATTAGGGTTGACCAGGTTACCCTATAGAGATATGTAAGATTCCCCTATGGGATTAGGGTTGAGCAGGTTGACCTATAGAGATATGTAAGGATCCCCTATGGGGTTAGGGTTCAGCAGGTTGCCTTATAGGGATAGGGTCATATAGGCTGCTCAGAACCCTATTTCGTCCCTGTTATACCATTATACATTATTGGGGGCCTTTTAAGAGCAGGGACCTGATTTCCGATTGTCCTACAGTGTGTGGTACGTGTCCGGCCCCCATAAACACTTATGTAATTTATATACTCGCACAATCCCCAGTAACAATGCCGGGGGAAGTGACAAAGTAAATAGAGATCCATTGATATGAAGGAGCCATTGATTCCCGGCTTGTGGCTAATGATAATCTCGCATTGTTTCATTGACTCCGGCACTGGGAAAGGATATCAAGATTACGTTGGGTTTTATGCCTCCTAGTATTTTTAGCTTTTGCCATTTCCTCTCGGTGTGTTTGTGTATGAGAGGAGAAGTGGAGGTTGCCGGCGGCAGGGAGAGGAGAGCGCCATGTAGTCACAGCTCACCCCCTACTGGAGACAGCGCCAGTGTAACCCCAGTGATGGGGGAGGAGAGCGCCATGTAGTCATAGCTCACCCCCTACTGGAGCCAGCGCCAGTGTAACCCCAGTGATGGGGGAGGAGAGCGCCATGTAGTCACAGCTCACCCCCTACTGGAGCCAGCGCCAGTGTAACCCCAGTGATGGGGGAGGAGAGCGCCATGTAGTCACAGCTCACCCCCTACTGGAGCCAGCGCCAGTGTAACCCCAGTGATGGGAGAGGAGAGAGCCATGTAGTCACACCTTACCCCCTGCTGAAGCCAGCGCCAGTGTAACCCCAGTGATGGGAGAGGAGAGCGCCATGTAGTCACAGCTCACCCCCTGCTGAAGCCAGCGCCAGTGTAAGCCCAGTGATGGGAGAGGAGAGAGCCATGTAGTCACAGCTCACCCCCTGCTGAAGCCAGCGCCAGTGTAACCCCAGTGATGGGAGAGGAGAGAGCCATGTAGTCACAGCTCACCCCCTGCTGAAGCCAGCGCCAGTGTAACCCCAGTGATGGGAGAGGAGAGAGCCATGTAGTCACACCTTACCCCCTGCTGGAGCCAGCGCCAGTGTAACCCCAGTGATGGGAGAGAAGAGCGCCATGTAGTCACAGCTCACCCCCTGCTGGAGCCAGCGCCAGTGTAACCCCAGTGATGTAGTTACCCCCGCTCTTATGTCACCTCCCCGCCTCAGATCCATCCTGACGCGACTCATCTCTATCTCACAACACACGGAAAAGAGCTTTCCCCAACTGCTGCATGGCAAATCCTTCCATCCACCATGGTCACGCTCGTATTGGGGGCAAGTTCTGGATTTGGGGAGGTGGTAGGTTGGTGGGACATTTAGGGGCAGGGGCCAGTAGCTATATCCTCCTGGCTCCCCCCCAATGGGAGAGGGGCATAAACAGTTCAAAGACCCCTTTGGCAGTGAGTCATCTCCTGCGAGAATCCAAAATCTACCTTTAGGACCCCCCCATATACGTGAGATGGTCCGTCTGGTCATCTTTCGGGTCCTTTTACATAGGCCAATACTGAGCGGACTTGATTTTCACGTGGTGAGCTGCAATTTTTTATCATGTTGGGGCTCATATAATGTTTTCACAGGTTTATTTTGCCCCATGAGATTGTGCCTGAGAGCCATCATTCTCCACAGGATCCACTGGGCACGGCGACATCCGAAGGTGCTGTAGGCCACGTCTCCTGCTGAATGTCGTATTGCCTCATGCGTCGCCCCTTGTAGCTCGTTCTAAAGTACAATAATGGGATGCAATGACATGCCCGCAACATAGATCATAATAAGATTTTCCTTGTCCAGGATCGGGGAAGACAAATGTGGAGTAATTGATGCTCCTTTTATAGGATTATGGCTTTGTAGGGATGGCAGTCGCTATCTGATGGCTCCCTGACTATTGATTGACCAGAAGTGCCCCCCACCACTATAGAATTATTTATGCATCAGCAACAATTGGGATTTTCAGTTTCTTGGATTAAAGAATATAGTGTTAAAAACAGAAGCCTTATATAGTCCTGTACTCTATTCTCCTGGTTCTAGCTCCTGTCCTGTTCCTGTACTCTATTCTCCTGGTTCTAGCTCCTGTCCTGTTCCTGTACTCTATTCTCCTGGTTCCAGCACCTGTCTTGTTCATGTACTTTATGTTCCTGGTTCCAGCACTTGTCCTGTTCCTGTTCTTTATGCTCCTTGTTCCAGCACCTGTCCTGTTCCTGTACTCTATGCTCCTGGTTCTAGCTCCCGTCCTATTCCTGTACTCTATGCTCCTAGTTCCAGCACTTGTCCTGTTCCTGTGCTCTATTCTCTTGGTTCCAGCGCTTGTCCTGTTCCTGTTCACTATGCTCCTTGTTCCAGATCCTGTCCTTTTCCTGTACTCTATTCTCCTGGTTCAGGTTCCTGTATTGTTTCTGTACTTTATGCTCCTGGTTTCAGCACCTGTCCTGTTCCTGTTCTTTATACTCCTGGTTCCAGCACCTCTCCTGTCCTGTACCCTATTCTCCCGGTTCCTGCTCCTGTCCTGTTCCTGTACTCTATGCTCCTGGTTCCAGCTCCTGTCCTGTTCTTGTACTCTATGCTCCTGGTTCTAGCTCCTGTCCTGTTCCTGTATTCTATTCTCCTGGTTCCTGATCCTGCTCCTGGTTCTAGCTCCTATCCTGTTCCTGTATTCTATTCTCCTGGTTCCTGATACTGTTCCTGTACTCTATGCTCCTGGTTCCAGTTCCCGTCCTGTTCCTGTACTCTATGCTCCTGATTCTAGCTCCCGTCCTGTTCCTGTTCTCTATGCTTCTGGTTCTAGCTCCCGTCCTGTTCCTGTACTCTATGCTCCTGGTTCTAGCTCCTGTCCTATTTCTGTATTCTATTCTCCTGGTTCCTGATCCTGTTCCTGTACTCTATGCTCCTGGTTCTAGCTCCTGTCCTGTTCCTGATTCTATTCTCCTGGTTCCTGATCCTGTTCCTGTTCTCTATGCTTCTGGTTCTAGCTCCTGTCCTGTTCCTGTACTCTATGCTCCTGGTTCTAGCTCCCGTCCTATTCCTGTACTCTATGCTCCTAGTTCCAGCACCTGTCCTGTCCTGTTCTCTATTCTCTTGGTTCCAGCGCTTGTCCTGTTCCTGTTCACTATGCGCCATGTTCCAGATCCTGTCCTTTTCCTGTACTCTATTCTCCTGGTTCAGTTCCTGTATTGTTTCTGTACTTTATACACCTGGTTTCAGCACCTGTCCTGTTCCTGTTCTTTATGCTCCTGGTTCCAGCACCTGTCCTGTTCCTGTACTCTATTCTCCTGGTACCAGATCCTGTCCTGTTCCTGTACTCTATTCTCCTGGTTCCAGCTCCTGTCGTGTCCTGTTCCTGTGCTCTATTCTCTTGGTTCCAGCGCTTGTCCTGTTCTTGTTCACTATGATCCTGGTTCCAGATCTTGTCCTGTTCCTGTACTCTATGCACCTGGTTCCAGATCCTGTCCTATTCCTGTACCCTATTCTCCTGGTTCCAGCACCTGTCTTGTTCATGTACTTTATGTTCCTGGTCCCAGCAGCTGTCCTGTTCCTGTTCTTTATGCTCCTTGTTCCAGCACGTGTCGTGTCCTGTTCCTGTACTCTATTCTCCTGGTTCTAGCTCCTGTCCTGTTCCTATACTCTATTCTCCTGGTTCTAGCTCCTGTCCTGTTCCTGTACTCTATTCTCCTGGTTCCAGCACCTGTCTTGTTCATGTACTTTATGTTCCTGGTTCCAGCACCTGTCCTGTTCCTGTTCTTTATGCTCCTTGTTCCAGCACCTGTCCTGTTCCTGTACTCTATGCTCCTGGTTCTAGCTCCTGTCCTGTTCCTATACTCTATTCTCCTGGTTCTAGCTCCCGTCCTTTTCCTGTACTCTATGCTCCTGGTTCTAGCTCCCGTCCTATTCCTGTACTCTATGCTCCTAGTTCCAGCACCTGTCCTGTTCCTGTGCTCTATTCTCTTGGTTCCAGCGCTTGTCCTGTTCCTGTTCACTATGCTCCTTGTTCCAGATCCTGTCCTTTTCCTGTACTCTATTCTCCTGGTTCAGGTTCCTGTATTGTTTCTGTACTTTATGCTCCTGGTTTCAGCACCTGTCCTGTTCTTTATGCTCCTGGTTCCAGCACCTGTCCTGTCCTGTACTCTATTCTCCCGGTTCCTGCTCCTGTCCTGTTCCTGTACTCTATGCTCCTGGTTCCAGCTCCTGTCCTGTTCCTGTACTCTATGCTCCTGGTTCTAGCTCCTGTACTGTTCCTGTATTCTATTCTCCTGGTTCCTGATCCTGTTCCTGTACTCTATGCTCCTGGTTCTAGCTCCTGTCCTGTTCCTGTATTCTATTCTCCTGGTTCCTGATACTGTTCCTGTACTCTATGCTCCTGGTTCCAGTTCCCGTCCTGTTCCTGCACTCTATGCTCCCGGTTCTAGCTCCCGTCCTGTTCCTGTTCTCTATGCTTCTGGTTCTAGCTCCCGTCCTGTTCCTGTACTCTACGCTCCTGGTTCTAGCTCCCGTCCTATTCCTGTACTCTATGCTCCTGGTTCCAGCACCTGTCCTGTCCTGTTCTCTATTCTCTTGGTTCTAGCGCTTGTCCTGTTCCTGTTCACTATGCTCCATGTTCCAGATCCTGTCCTTTTCCTGTACTCTATTCTACTGGTTCAGGTTCCTGTATTGTTTCTGTACTTTATACACCTGGTTTCAGCACCTGTCCTGTTCCTGTTCTTTATGCTCCTGGTTCCAGCACCTGTCCTGTTCCTGTGCTCTATGCTCCTGGTTCTAGCTCCTGTCCTGTTCCTGTACTCTATTCTCCTGCTTCCAGATCCTGTCCTGTTCCTGTACTCTATGCTCCTGGTTCTAGCTCCTGTCCGGTTCCTGTTCTCTATGCTTCTGGTTCTAGCTCCCGTCCTGTTCCTGTATTCTATTCTCCTAGTTCTAGCTCCCATCCTGTTCGTGTACTCTATGCTCCTGGTTCTAGCTCCCGTCCTGTTCCTGTACGCTATGCTCTTGGTTCCAGCTCCTGTCCTGTTTCTGTACTTTATGCTCCTGGTTCCAGCACCTGTCCTGTTCCTGTTCTTTATGCTCCTGGTTTCAGCACCTGTCCTGTTCCTGTTCTCTATGTTCCTGGTTCCAGCTCCTGTCCTGTTCCTGTTCTCTATGCTCCTAGTTCTAGCACCTGTCCTGTTCCTGTGCTATATTCTCTTGGTTCCAGCGCTTGTCCTGTTCCTGTTCACTATGCTCCTTGTTCCAGATCCTGTCCTGTTCCTGTACTCTATTCTCCTGGTTCAGGTTCCTGTATTGTTTCTGTACTTTATGCTCCTGGTTCCAGCACCTATCATGTTCCTGTTCTTTATGCTCCTGGTTTCAGCACCTGTCCTGTTCCTGATGCTCCTGGTTCCAGCACCTGTCCTGTCCTGTTCTCTATTCTCTTGGTTCCAGCACCTGTCCTGTTCCTGTTCTCTATGCTCCTGGTTCTACCTCCCGTCCTGTTCCTGTACTCTATGCTCCTGGTTCCAGCTCCTCTCCTGTTCCTGTGCTCTATGCTCTTGGTTCTAGCTCCTGTCCTGTTCCTGTATTCTATTCTCCTGGTTCCAGCTCCTGTCCTGTTCCTGTACTCTATGCTCCTGGTTCCTGGTCCTGTGCTGTTCCTGTACTCTATGCTCCTGGTTCCAGATTCTGTCCTGTTCCTGTACTCTATTCTCCTGGTTCCAGCACCTGTCTTGTTCATGTACTTTATGCTCCTGGTTCCAGCACCTGTCCTGTTCCTGTTCTTTATGCTCCTTGTTCCAGCACCTGTCGTGTCCTGTTCCTGTGCTCTAAGCTCTTGGTTCTAGCTCCCGTCCAGTTCCTGTACTCTATGCTCCTGGTTCTAGCTCCTCTCCTGTTCCTGTTCTCCATGCTCCTGGTTCTAGCTCACGTCCTGTTCCTGTTCTCTATGCTCCTGGTGCTATCTTCTCTCCTGTTCCTGTTCTCGATGCTCTTGGTTCTAGCTCCCGTCCTGTTCCTGTACTCTATGCTCTTGGTTCTAGCTCCCGTCCTGTTTCTGTACTCTATGCTCCTGGTTCCAGCACCTGTCCTATTCCTGTACTCCATGGTCCTGGTTCTAGCTCCTGTCCTGTTCCTGTTCTCTATGCTCTTGGTTCCAGCTCCTGTCCTGTTTCTGTACTTTATGCTCCTGGTTCCTGATCCTGTCCTCTTACTGTACTCTAAGCTCTTGGTTCTAGCTCCCGTCCTGTTCCTGTACTCTATGCTCCTGGTTCTAGCTCCTCTCCTGTTCCTGTTCTCCATGCTCCTGGTTCTAGCTCCCGTCCTGTTCCTGTTCTCGGTGCTCCTGGTGCTATCTTCTCTTCTGTTCCTGTACTCTATGCTCTTGGTTCTAGCTTCCATCCTGTTCCTGTACTCTATGCTCCTGGTTCTAGCTCCTCTCCTGTTCCTGTACTCTATGCTCCTGGTTGTAGCTCCTCTCCTGTTCCTGTACTCTATGCTCCTGGTTCTAGCTGCCGTCCTCTTCCTGTTCTCTATGCTCCTGGTGCTATCTTCTCTCCTGTTCCTGTTCTCTATGCTCTTGGTTCTAGCTCCCATCCTGTTCCTGCACTCTATGCTCCTGGTTCTAGCTGCCGTCCTCTTCCTGTTCTCTATGCTCTTGGTGCTATCTTCTCTCCTGTTCCTGTTCTCTATGCTCTTGGTTCTAGCTCCCATCCTGTTCCTGCACTCTATGCTCCTGGTTCTAGCTGCCGTCCTCTTCCTGTTCTCTATGCTCTTGGTTCTAGCTTCCATCCTGTTCCTGTACTCTATGCTCCTGGTTCTAGCTCCTCTCCTGTTCCTGTACTCTATGCTCCTGGTTGTAGCTCCTCTCCTGTTCCTGTACTCTATGCTCCTGGTTCTAGCTGCCGTCCTCTTCCTGTTCTCTATGCTCCTGGTGCTATCTTCTCTCCTGTTCCTGTTCTCTATGCTCTTGGTTCTAGCTCCCATCCTGTTCCTGCACTCTATGCTCCTGGTTCTAGCTGCCGTCCTCTTCCTGTTCTCTATGCTCCTGGTGCTATCTTCTCTCCTGTTCCTGTTCTCTATGCTCTTGGTTCTAGCTCCCATCCTGTTCCTGTGCTCTATGCTCCTGATTCTAGCTCCCGTCCTGTTCCTGTACTCTATGCTCCTGGTTCTAGCTCCCAACCTTTTCCTGTACTCTATGCTCCTGATTCTTGCTCCCATCCTGTTCCTGTACTCTATATTCCTTGTTCTTTATGTTCCAGGACCTTGACAGTTCCTTATCTTGATGTTCAAGCTACTTGCCTGTTCCTGGTCTACCTGACCCAGGACCCTTCTGTTTACTCCTCAGTGTGGTCTCATCGGTGTTGTTTTCCTGGTCCCATTCCACATTCTCTTAACATCGTTGCTCGTCCAGTTGCCAACTGGTGACTAATTTGGTGACCACAATCTGGGGATCACCCTGCTGCAAGGACCATACCAATTGCTGGAAAAACCAGAGGATCATATAGACTCTGCAGCCCAATGTCTACCCTGGCTCAAACCATTTGTAGTCCTGCAAGGATCCATTTCTTGTCACAGCGGCTGCTCTGGTGGTATCAGGAATAAGGCTTCGGAGGTGGGAGCCGATGATAAACCGTTTTATGAAAGTTTCTTGGCCTCCCCAATCTTTGACTCTTACTTGTCATTGAGCTGCATCTTCTTCCGGTTCCTGAGTTGGTTCTGCTGCATTTTGTCCCATACCGATTGGTTAAATGACTCCCTATAAAACTGCCCAATATCGGAAACTCCAGTAACAAGCGCCCCCTCTGGGCAATGTGAGGGATTATATTACATAAAATGGTGACATGCAGAAACCAATAATGAGGAGCTTTCTTGTGTTTGGAGCTTGTCCACCAGCACCTTAGATCAGCGCTAACCTCCGGATAACAGATCTGTAGGTCATAACATCAGTTTTTGTTAAAAATATAAAGTTGCTGCCATACTCTGGATTATGAGCCAATAAACAGGTTTTTATGATAGGATTGTGCATAAACGTGTCACTACCTCGTATATCTGCAAACAAACGAGCTGCCCCGAATATTTGTAGTAATTATATGGAATTCAACAAGTCCATAAAACAGCCCAGTATTAATAAACCCGCACTTTTCATTATGTGCCATGGTTCTGGTGAGGAAAGAGGGGGTCATAAGCATGTCCAAAAATGCTAATCAAGGGTATTTGTCATTTTCTCAACAACCTTTTTAGAAGCAACGACCACATTGCAACTTCTGATCCGATTCCGTTACAGCCTCCACTCCAGCCCCGACCCCTGGTTCTGACCTGGAGCTGTCTGATCACCCTCCAAACCTGATGTCCTGGTTCTGACCTGGTATCTCCTAATGACCCTCCAAACCTGATCTCCTGGATCTGACTTGTCTTCATCTGACCACCCTCCAGACCCGACCTCCTGGTTCTGATCTGTTACTGTCTGACCACCCTCCAAACCTGACATCCTGGATCTGACTCGTCTCCATCTGACCACCCTCCAGACCTGACCTACTAGTTCTGACCTGGTATCGTCTAACGACCCTCCAAACCGGACCTCCTAGATCTGACTTGTCTTCATCTGACCACCCTCCAGACCTGACCTCCTGGTTCTGATCTGTCACAGCCTGACCACCCTCCAGATCTGACCTCCGGGATCTGACCCATCTTCATCTGACCACCTTTCAGTCTTGACCTTCTGGTTCTGACCTGGTGCCTTTTGACCACCCTCCAGTCCTAATCTCTTCTTTCTGACCTAGCGCTGTCTGAGCACCCTCCAGTCCTGACCTCCTGGTTCTGAACTGACGTTGTCTGATCACCCTCCAGTCCTGACCTACTGGTTCTGATCTGGTGCCGTCTGACCACCCTCCAGACCTGACCTCCTGGTTCTGATCTGGCATCGTCTGACCACCCTCCAGTTCTGACCTGATGCTGTCTGACCACCCTCCAGTCCTGAACTCCTGGTTCTGATCTGACGTCGTCTGATCACCCTCCAGTCCTGACCTCCTGGTTCTGATCTGGCATCGTCTGACCACCCTTCAGTTCTGACCTACTGGTTCTGACCTGATGCTGTCTGACCACCCTCCAGTCCTGACCTCCTGGTTCTGACTTGCGCCCCTGTGCTATGTAATGTTTTATACGTTCCCATGTTGAAAAAAAATTACTAGGGCTCTCAGAAGTCATCCTCCAGAAACAAGTAAAGCCTTTCTGGGAGACTGCTCCAGCTGCATTCTCACTGTGTGAATCTGCTCTTAAAGGGACATCCATCTCCTGTGTTTGTCCGAGCAGTGGGATAAATCACCGGTGTACATTATACAGTGTGACGGCTCATGCTCCTGTGTGCACCATGCACAGCTTCTCCCTGTGTACACTCAGACCTCAGTGATGGCTCCTTGTGTTCACAGAAAGCGTCTGGAATGTAGAAGAGAAAAATATCCCTCATCCATTAATCACTGTCTGATCTTACATATCCCAGGACCTTCTGTGTATCCGTCACAGTATTAATATCTCCAGAGCAGAACAGTCATGGAGTCCTGCACCCGATCACAGCTCCGTACGCTGTAATAACTCGCGTCTGTCATCTGTCTATCTACCTACAGTGGTGGCCAAAAGTATTGGCACCCCTGCAATTCTGTCAGATAATACTCAGTTTCTTCCTGAAAATGATTGCAATCACAAATTCTTTGGTATTATTATCTTCATTTAATTTGTCTTCAATGAAAAAACACAAAAAGAATTGTCCTAAAGCCAAATTGGATATAATTCCACACCAAACCTAAAAAAGGGGGTGGACAAAAGTATTGGCACCCTTTGAAAAATCATGTGATGCTTCTGTAATTGGTGTAATTAACAGCACCTGTAACTTACCTGTGGCACCTAACAGGTGTTGGCAATAACTGAATCACACTTGCAGCCAGTTAACATGGATTAAAGTTGACTCAACCTCGGTCCTGTGTCCTTGTGTGTACCACATTGAGCATGGAGAAAAGAAAGAAGACCAAAGAACTGTCTGAGGACTTGAGAAACCAAATTGTGAGGAAGCATGAGCAATCTCAAGGCTACAAGTCCATCTCCAAAGACCTGAATGTTCCTGTGTCTTCCGTGCGCAGTGTCATCAAGAAGGTTAAAGCCCATGGCACTGTGGCTAACCTCCCTAGATGTGGACGGAAAAGAAAAATTGACGAGAGATTTCAACGCAAGATTGTGCGGATGGTGGATAAAGAACCTCGACTAACATCCAAACAAGTTCAAGCTGCCCTGCAGTCCGAGGGTACAACAGTGTCAACCCGTACTATCCGTCGGCGTCTGAATGAAAAGGGACTGTATGGTAGGATACCCAGGAAGACCCCACTTCTTACCCCGAGACATACAAAAGCCAGGCTGGAGTTTGCCAAAACTTACCTGAGAAAGCCTAAAACATTTTGGAAGAATGTTCTCTGGTCAGATGACACAAAAGTAGAGCTTTTTGGGAAAAAGCATCAACATAGAGTGTACAGGAAAAAAAAGAGGCATTCAAAGAAAAGAACACGGTCCCTACAGTCAAACATGGCGGAGGTTCCCTGATGTTTTGGGGTTGCTTTGCTGCCTCTGGCACTGGACTGCTTGACCGTGTGCATGGCATTATGAAGTCTGAAGACTACCAACAAATTTTGCAGCATAATGTAGGGCCCAGTGTGAGAAAGCTGGGTGTCCTTCAGAGGTCATGGGTCTTCCAGCAGGACAATGACCCAAAACACACTTCCAAAAGCACTAAAAAATGGTTTTAGAGAAAGCACTGAAGACTTCTAAAGGTGGCCAGCAATGAGTCCAGACCTGAATCCCATAGAACACCTGTGGAGAGGTCTCAAAATGGCAGTTTGGAGAAGGCACCCTTCAAATAACAGGGACCTGGAGCAGTTTGCCAAAGAAGAATGGTCTACAATTCCAGCAGAGCATTGTAAGAAACTCATTGATGGTTACCGGAAGCGGTTATTCGCAGTTATTTTGGCTAAAGGTTGTGCAACCAAGTATTAGGCTGAGGGTGCCAATACTTTTGTCCGGCCCTTTTTTGGAGTTTTGTGTGAAATGATCAATGATTTGATTTTTGCTTCATTCTCTTTTGTGTTTTTTCCTTGCAAGCAAATTAAATGAAGATAATAATACCAAAGAATTTGTGATTGCAATCATTTTCAGGAAGAAACTGAGTATTATCTGACAGAATTGCAGGGGTGCCAATACTTTTGGCCACCACTGTATATATCCATATACCTATCACATATCTATCTATTCATTATATATCTATCACCTATCTATCCATTATCTATATAGCTATCCATTATCTATCCTTCTATCTATCCATCTATCTCTCTCTCATATCTATCTCTCCATCATCTATCCACCTTTCTTCCTTCCTTCTTCTCTCTTTCTTCCTTCCTTCCATCTCTCATATCTATGTTCTATCTTTCTATCGTGTGCCATGTCACGTGTTGCATTGCAGTGTGAGATTTTCCTATTTTCTGGATTATCGGACGCTCAGTATTCCCCTGTATCCTGCCTTTTTACCTAACAAAACCCCATTGTCCCTGTGCAGAATATGAGCCTAAATATCTGCCGTATGTGAGATCTAATGATCGGCCATATTTATAGGATCAGACCTTGGGAACGGGTTCGGCTTCTAGCCTTTCTCTCCTTGGATGGGATCTGCCGACCATGTCTGTGCAGACGGCGTGAGATCAGATTGTGAGCTGTTCCATCTCATGTTACCTGTAGAGATAAGCGGCTGCCCAATGACTCAGGACGCCGCTTATCTCCCACTATGTTGGTATGATGACAGATTTACACCTGATGGCTGGACATTAGGACAGGGATGGAGGTGGCGTGAGATGGACCCCACTCCCTGTGTACAGGGTCCATCCCCCCGCGCAGTGGCGTTCATCTCCAGCCCGGTGGATCTGTCTCTCCCAGACGCCTCAGGAATTAGGTTACGGTGAGGTAACCTAAACCTGGAGCGATGGTCGGGAGGAGATCACTTCACGTTGTTCCCAGAGGGAGGAGAGGGGGCTGTAGTCTGCTTCTCCTCTACAACTTTCTTCCAAAATTAGCCTGCAAAACATAGGTCTCTTTCCCAAAATCTTCCAGGCCAAGGAGCGGGCCGGGAGCCAAGACAAATATCAGCTGGTTTAGGATTTTCGCCCAATATGGTCATAGCAGGTTATTCCTGAGCAATTACAACAGCGGGGGCCATCACTGCGCCGGGAGGAAGAAAAGGGGGATCTGGCCAAATCTGCAGAGGAGAACAAAGGCTCCTGATGTGAGACCTCCAGACCGGGCGGACTACAGCCCCCGAGCCACAGAAGTATAAACTGCCCGGCCTGGGATAATCCCAGGGTGTAAATTATAGGACCTGCAGAATGGTTCTTGGATGAGGACGGGGAGCTGGAGCGGATTCCTGCTGGAAAGTGCAACCACAAGGAATTTTTCTTCCTTTTTACATTCCTACGGGGTATACTGCGGGGTGTTTTATGGGGAATACTGCGCAAAAAACGGCTTAGCCCAAAGATTCCTTAGCAGGCGCTGATAAATAGGGGCAAAAATCAGCCTTTTTTTTCCCGTTAGACCTTTCCTGTGGACGGGACATCCCTGTCTCCAAGAGCTGACGTCAGAATCGGCCCTTGGGTAAGGGGTATATGGTCGGCCAGTGATGGCGCCCCCTTCAGTCCAGGGTCTCTACCACACTCGTGATCCAATAGGGGAATGGTGGCACAAAGGACTGGGGGGGATTTGATGCGACTCTATCCATTGCTCATGTCCAGCAAATTACCTACTGTGAGTGTTTTGTATCAAAATCTTCGTCATCAAAAGGCGTTACGTGCGGATTTGTTGCTTCTTTTCGTTCTGATTTGCTCAATTTTTTACAAGTTTATAATTAGAAATGAGCGAATAAATTCATAGAAACCAGGTCAGTAGTCCGTGGCCGCTGGATGGGAGCCACCTGCGAGCCGTCTCATATATCTCGAAATTTGATTAGCCGGGCTGGCACGATGTCGTGTGTGCGTCACCCAACGACGATGGCATCGCACCAGGACAGCTAATTAAAAGATGAGCTGCTGATGCCATCAGGTAAGAGGTGGCTCACAGTCCAGTGGCCACGGACTACTGATGTGGCTGCTGGACCAGGTCCTGAAATTAGATTCTCTCATCTCTATTAGTGCCAATTAATTGAGACCACTCCAGACTGTAGGGGGCGAGATAAGGTAAAGCTGGCGAGGTTGGTGAGTAGGGCAGGGATGGGTTGACGGGTAAATATCCAGTAGGTGCCTCAAGAATATTGAGTATCCCCCCACTCTCTCCTCTAAACAGGGGTCCCACATCTGAATCCGGGTGGTAAATCCTCAGCCATATAGGGTTTGCCGGCCATTGTTTCATCCATTGTGCACTCAGAAAACAAAAAAGGTAATAAAAAGCTTCTACGGAAAATTGAAGCAAACATTTACTAGCCCATAAAGGCCTCCTCTGTGCCGCACTGAAGCTGATTCCCCCAGAGAGATGGGAGGGAAACGTCTCCTTGTATTGATGCCCGCAGCGATGACATCATCAGTGACATCATAACCTGAGTGGTGCCATCTTGTTCGCACCATTTTCCTAGTGTCGGATTTCTGTATACAGGCACCAGAGCTGAGATCAAGGGGATTAACAGTTGGTGGTAACTGATACCGTGCAGCGCCTCCTCCCAAAATCAATTTGCTTTACATCTGTTGCTGTGAGGGCCGGCACGATGCCTGGGGTTATGCATATTGAGGGTCAGGGGTGGGGGGCTGCTATCTCTGTTCTGACCTCTGATCCCCTGCTGGCACATCTTTATTCACAAGCTCAGCCCAGGAGCTTGCAATCTGTCTAATGGCAAGTATGTCAGAGGCGGCACTGGTCCCATGACTGATGTCCCCCTTATTTATAGGGGTCAGTATAGAAGGTTGCTTCTTTATAGCTTTTTACCATTTTTATGCCCTCTTTTCCCAACCCCAATTAAAGATTTAGTGATTTTTACCTATAAATGCATTTAATTCTATCACCCTTTAAACCTTCCCTTTTTTTGGGACTATTTAGGGTAATGTATAAAAATAAGTCCACGGGGAGGAGCATTGATGAATTGACCTTGGCAGAAACTGAACCGGCACTGTTTTTTTTTTCATGACCCTTTTGACATCCCATCCTGTGGGAACTAGTCAGAATGCTGCTGTCACTTTAAGAGTAACGATTAAATAAATGGAAGATTCTGATTGGTCAAAACTTATATATTATATATATAAAAAAAAATATACAATTTTTATTATTATTATTTTTTTAAAGGGGTTGTTCATTTTTGGATGCCCCTCTTTCCAAGGCCTGTCCTGTCGAGATGCTGACAGGGCTGGAAAGTAAATGTTAATTATATCCTCTTGGTGTATCAGCACCATCAGATCATATAGCATTATCTTGTGGCCTCTCTGGTACTATCATATGGCGGTATTATTCATTCATGCAAGAACACTCTTACTTTAGCTCTGTCTTGTGCTATTGTTTGAGGACTATATGGCACTGCCATCTGTTCACATTAATAATATGGCGCTGCAGTGCAGTTTAATTTACACACTTAATTTGCGATTATATTGGCACTGTATAGGTATATTAATAGTATACTGCATAGAGAGGTATATTATTCAGGTTCTGTATTTGGGTACTATGTGGTAGTATTACTTCGGCTCCATGTGGCTGTTTTTCTTTAGAATACTGTTTAGCTGTCTTATTTGGGCACCTTGTGTGGTAATGGTATATTAAATGTACATAGCAAATAGAGACATATTATTTGGGTTTTGAAGAGCCATATTATTTGGGTGCTGTGTGGTAGTTTTACTTGTGCACTGTGTGACTGTTTTAATAGGATACTATTTAGCTGTCATATATATTGTCACTGTACACAGTAGGTATGTATAGAAGGATGTTATTTGGGTTCTGTATAGCCATACTATTTGGGTGCTGTGTGGTAATATTACTTGTGCACTGTGAGACTGTTTTATTAGGACACCTCAGAGCTGTAGTACAATGGGGAGCATTAGGTGGCATTATATGGACACTGTATAGGTATGTGAATTGTATACTGTATATAGAAGTACCGGTATGTTATTTAGGTTCTGTATAGCCTTATTATTAAGGTAGTGTGTGGTGCTATTACTTTTGCACCTTATAGCTGTTTTTCTGTAGAACACTGTTTAGCAGTATTATCTGTATATTGTATGGCGGTGTTAACATGGGTACTGTATAGGTATATTTATTGTGCACTATATATAGGGGTATGCTGTTTAGGTTCTGTAAAGCCATATTGTTTGGATAGTGCGTTATAGTATTATTTGTGCACTGTATTGCTGTTTTTCTGTAGAACACTGTTTAGCAGTATTATCTGTATATTGTATGGCGGTGTTACATGGGTACTGTATAGGTATATTTATTGTGCACTGTATATAGGGGTATGCTGTTTAGGTTCTGTAAAGCCATATTGTTTGGATAGTGTGTTATAGTAGTATTTGTGCACTGTATTGCTGTTTTTCTCTAGAACACTGTTTAGCGGTATTATCTCTATATTGTATGGCGGTGTTACATGGGTACTGTACAAGTATATTAATTGTACACTGTATATAGAAGTGTGTTATTTAGGTTCTGTATAGCCTTATTATTAGGGTTGTGTGTGTGGTACTATTACTTTTGCACCGTATAGCTGTTTTTCTGTAGAACACTGTGTAGCGGTATTATCTGAGTATTGTATGGCGGTGTTACATGGGTACTGTATAGGTATATTCATTGTGCACTGTGTATACGGGTATGCTGTTTAAGTTCTGTACAGTTATATTGTTTGGATAGTGTGTTATAGTATTATTTATGCACTGTATGGCTGTTTTTCTCTAGAACACTGTTTAGCGGTATTATCTGTATATCCTATGGCAGTGTTACATGGGTACTGTATAGTAATTGTCCACTGTATATAGGGGTATGTTTACGTTATGTATAGCCATATTGTTTGGATAGTGTTACAGTATTATTTATGCACGGCTGTTTTTCTTTAGAACACTGTTTAGCGGCCTTACTGGCACATTGTATGGTGGTATTTCTTGTATAATGCATGCCAGTGTTACATTCTTATAATACTACAAATTGCGCCATTGATGATGGTAGTACTGCGATAGTTTATAAAGGACCATTGTAGCTTCTGCCCGTTGTGCACTTTATTTCCTGTGCACATGGATGTACTTTGAGTAAGGGAAGTTTGCCATCAGCTAAGTGGCCAAAGGTGAACATTCCCTTTAATAAAGTGCCACCGAGCACTCGGCTGTGTCCAGCATACAAAATATCCCCTCCATAAAAATATTATTTGGGGTTCCATATACATTTTTTTATTTTTTTTTATTTTCCACTTTTTTTCTTCTTCAGAACTTGCAAATTCTATGACAAGCTGCTCACTTCCATTTTTGGAAAATCAATCACATTTTCTGAGAAATTGGCTCCTTGATTGTTTCTGAAGCCGCTTTTATTTATTTTTTTCTCACTTTTCATCACTTTGTTCCTCCAGATCAGCGATTTTCCTGTTGTTTTATGGAAGTAAGAGTTCATTAAAGGGTAACTCCACTCTTGTTGCACGGACCTGGTAGTATTAAATAGAGTAGAATATGCCGTCTTCAGTTGCAAGAGGATTAGAAAAACACGGTTGTTTTCTTCCAGAAACAGCACCACCCCTATCTACAGACTATGTCTGGTATTGCAGTTTAGGTACCTTCGCTTCAGTAAAGTTGCAGTATATCATCCTGTAGCCAGGAAGAAAGCAGCCGTGTCTGCCTAAGCTCCATGCACAGCTTGTGCAAACATGGACATCCCCTTTAAATACTGCACCATGTATTGGAGAATCTCAGCTCGTCTCGCTCCAGTCAAGTCACAAGTTCACCACAATAGTACATAGATCAGTCAGCTCCCGTTATAAATCCTCCTATTGATTAACTGAAATACTCATACATCTATTAATCAGTCCAGCGATTTTGTGTCCAGGCTGAATATATGTGTAACGTCCAAAATGACCAGCTCAGTAAAAATCGAGTGCAGCAGTACCACCACCCCCAACCTCCGCCCTCCCCGGCGTTCCTCTAATGCCACCTCTGCATTGTCTGTCCATCACAGCCCATATCCAAATCCGCTATCTTCACTTTTACCCTTTTTTTAATGGCAATGCATCATTAGAAAATTGACCATCTTTTTATATTAAATGTACTTTTTTCCAATTTTATCATATCACAATCTGTATTTTAAAGAACAAAAAAATAGTAATCTTGCTCTTTTCACATTGCAGCTATTTTAGACTCATACTTCGTGTCCTTTCAGGAAGAGTTTTCAGCAGACGCATTATCATCAGATACGAGATTAAAATACTGATAACACCTCTATCCTTAGCTCAGAATGCAGGATCCACCATTCATAATAGGTGATGTCACAGCTCACCTCCTCCTGTACAGTGACTGATAACACCTCTATATACAGTAGATAACACAGGATCCACTATTACCAATAGGTGATGTCACAGCTCACCTCCTCCTGTTCAATGACTGATAACACCTCTATATACAGTAGATAACACAGGATCCACTATTACCAATAGGTGATATTACAGCTCACCTCCTCCTCCTGTACAATGACTGATAACACCTCTATATACAGTAGATAACGCAGGATCCACCATTACCAATAGGTGATGTCACAGCTCACCTCCTGCTTATCCTCCTCCTGCACAATGGCTGATAACACATCTATATACAGCAGCTAACACAGGAGCCACCATTCACAATTGGTGAAGTCACAGCTCACCTAACCACCCCTCCTGTACTATGACAGATAACAACTTTATATACAGTACATAGCACAGAATCCACCATTCACAATAGGTGATGTCACAGCTCACCTCCTCCTCCTCCTCCTTCTGTACAATGACTGATAACACCTCTATATACAGAAGATAACACAGGATCCCCCATTCACAATAAGTGAAGTCACAGCTCACCTCCTCCTGTACAATGACTGACAACACCTCTATATACAGTACATAACACAGAATCTACCATTCACCACAGGTGATGTCACAGCTCACCTCCTCCTCCTCCTTTACAATGACTGATAACACCTCTATATACAGGAGATAACACAGGATCCCCCATTCACAATATGTGATGTCACAGCTCACCTCCTCCTGTACAATGACTGATAACACCTCTATATACAGTAGATAACACAGGATACCCCATTCACAATAGGTGATGTCACAGCTCACCCCCTCCTCCTCCTGTACAATGACTGATAACACCTCTATATACAGTAGATAACACAGGATCACCATTCACAATAGATATCACAGCTCGCCTCTTCCTCATGCGAGCCTGGGTGACTGTGCACATGGGACTTTATTGCACATTTTTTTTTAATTAGATAGTTCACTGTCTTCAACATATTCCGCAAATGTAATCTCCTGAAATACTTTGTGCTGCTGTGAAGATGTCATAGCTTTACTTTACCACACTGCACTTGTTCTTATTTTTTTATTTCTTGCAAATTGTACTCTGAGTCATAAGTCATGTGTCCTAGAAAATTCTTAGATCCAGTCTCCCCTAGATCTCAAGAAAGGTAAATGGAAAAGAAAACCCTCAGGAAATGCCACCGATATAAACTCACTGCTGTGTGGCCAATAATGTAGGGCCAAATATAAGGTTGGCATGTTTTTTTTTATATTATATTCCTAACCATTGCTGATAGTGAATCCTACACCTTTTATTGCATTAACCATAGTCTTGTGTTTTATGCTTCCTCCCCTGAAATACTCTGCACTGCAGGGCGCCTAGCTCGTTCCACTATCTTGCTTTGGTCTCTATCATATCGTGACCTCACATGATGACACTGGTGCTGCCAAAATCAGCCCTGACCTCACATAAAAATCACAGCCTCCAACAAAATCAGGTCAATGCCTTTCTGAAATGCTCTGTGCTGCTGTTTTGCTTCTGATTTCATCATCATCCGCTTGCGATCTCTCCTTTCTGGGTCTCTCATCGGTATCATCAGTAGGTAGGTCAAGGTTTCTTCCACCTCAGCTGCACACTTAAACTCCTTAAATACTTTGTGCTGCTGTGAAATTTCCATTGCTACTAAATTGAAAATAGAATAGTTAAGGAAGGACAGAATATAGCAGCATTAGCCTGTTATGCCATCTATGTCACCTTATGTCGATGGTCTACATGCTGCATGAGTGAGACATCTGGGAATCAATGCCACAGTTTCCTCAGACTTAATATTGTAAGTTAGCGACTGTCCTGGTTCACAAAAAAAGAACTTTAAAAAGATTCTAAGCTCCAAGGTTGTGGTCTACTAGCTCTTGAGGACCCTGAACTTCCATATTTCACATGAACAACGCATTTATTTTGATGATAATGATGTAATACTCCATTTCCCCTGTGGGGGCAGTGCAGGGAATTAAAACACTTTTTTCCAAGTTTACTCTGATTGCAGCTGATCGCTGTGGGTCCCAATAACAGAATGTAGCGTAATTAGATAACCATGAAAGGAACCTTTTCAGGTCGGACACTGCGAACGGACATTTTTTATTTCATTTGTCTGACCTGGGATCTTTTATTATTACAGAGGCCCAGACCTTTTTATATGTTATGCCTCTTTAAATAAAGGTCACTCCTATTTCCGCTGTTACCTGCTGCTTGACTGTCGCCTCTAGCTCACAGGCGCCATATTGAATTTACTTTTCAGAATTTCCTTTACTTTTCTTTTACCTTTTATTGTAAAACTTGGTCAGAAAGGGGCAACTTTTTAAAAGGCCTACTCCATATGCGATGCCCCATACACAGACACTTATAAGTCAGTCATGCCTCTCATTTTCGGAAATCGCTCCTCACTTCCGAGTAATTCTCTATTTTACGCTGTGTCCATTATTTCCCCATTTTCAGGATAACTCCAATAATACAAGCCTGGTCGGGGTCAGATCCACAGCAGGAGGGTCGGAATTTGCCTCCTGGGCTGCCCTGATAAGAGGAATGTACAGCAGAAGTGGTGCCTTTTGTTAGGAGGCCCGGGCCTCCTCTGGACTCTTTGATTGGACCCCCTCCCCAAGTAAAAGTATTCATTGCCCTCCCAGGAAATGGATAATGAATGGACGTTTTAACACATACACTTATGTAGGGAGAGCGGTTCTCGCACCAATATCTGTTTCATCCTGTTTAATTAAAATGATCAAAAATATCAATCACACGTCACAGCTAAGTATAACCCTCCCGCCTTATATCAGGAGCTGCAGGAGTCGTCACAGCGATTGTGTGATATATAGAATATATATATATTATAACGCCAAACTTCCAGCCTCGGCTGCTATCACTGAGGTCATTAATGGTCGCCGAGGAAGGTTCTGTCACTGATTGCACTTGGGCAAATCACCATGATCCGCTGGTGGCAGCTCCTCTGTGATCACCAACCAATGGAGTCCAAGAAGCGCTTGATGGGAGACAAGTCCGGAGACGCTGCAGCCATGGGAGCATGTTTAGGCCACGCTGGCTGCTCACAGGAGCACCAGGAACATGCGGCATCTGGGAAATGATTGGTCGGCGATTACAGAGGGAGCTGCCGGCAGTGGAGATGCAATTTTTATGTCTAGGTGTGTATGCATGTATACATACATACACTGCTCAAAAAATAAAGGGAACACTCAAATAACACATCCTAGATCTGAATGAATTAAATATTCTCATTGAATACTTTGTTCTGTACAAAGTTGAATGTGATGACAACAAAATCACACAAAAATCATCAATGGAAATCAAATTTATTAACCAATGGAGGCCTGGATTTGGAGTCACCCCCAAAATTAAAGTGGAAAAACACACTACAGGCTGATCCAACTTTGATGTAATGTCCTTAAAACAAGTCAAAATGAGGCTCAGTATTGTGTGCGGCCTCCACGTGCCTGTATGACCTCCCTACAATGCCTGGGCATGCTCCTGATGAGGTGGCGGATGGTCTCCTGTGGGATCTCCTCCCAGACCTGGACTAAAGCATCCGCCAACTCCTGGACAGTCTGTGGTGCAATGTGACGTTGGTGGATGGAGCGAGACAAGATGTCCCAGATGTGCTCAATCGGATTCAGGTCTGGGGAACAGGGGGGCCAGTCCATAGCTTCAATGCCTTCATCTTGCAGGAACTGCTGACACACTCCAGCCACATGAGGTCTAGCATTGTCCTGCATTAGGAGGAACCCAGGGCCAACCGCACCAGCATATGGTCTCACAAGGGGTCTGAGGATCACATCTCGGTACCTAATGGCAGTCAGGCTACCTCTGGCGAGCACATGGAGGGCTGTGCGGCCCTCTAAAGAAATGCCACCCTACACCATTACTGACCCACTGCCAAACCGGTCATGCTGAAGGATGTTGCAGGCAGCAGATCACTGTCCACGGCATCTCCAGACTCTGTCACGTCTGTCACATGTGCTCAGTGTGAACCTGCTTTCATCTGTGAAGAGCACAGGGAGCCAGTGGTGACTTTGCCAGTCCTGGTGTTCTGTCTCAAACGCCAAGCGTCCTGCACAGTGTTGGGCTGTGAGCACAACCCCCATCTGTGGACGTCAGGCCCTCATACCACCCTCATGGAGTCGGTTTCTAACCGTTTGTGCAGACACATGCACATTTGTGGCCTGCTGGAGGTCATTTTGCAGGGCTCTGGCAGTGCTCCTCCTGTTTCTCCTTGCACAAAGGCGGATGTAGCGGTCCTGCTGCTGGGTTGTTGCCCTCCTACGGCCCCCTCCACGTCTCCTGGTGTACTGGCCTGTCTGCTGGTAGCGCCTCCAGCCTTTGGACACTACGCTGACAGACACAGCAAACCTTCTTGCCACAGCTCGCATTGATGTGCCATCCTGGATGAGCTGCACTACCTGAGCAACTTCTGTGGGTTGTAGAGTCCGTCTCATGCTACCACGAGTGTGAAAGCACAATTAACATTCAAAAGTGACCAAAACATCAGCCAGAAAGCATTGGTACTGAGATGTGGTCTGTGGTCCCCACCTGCAGAACCACTCCTTTATTGAGTGTGTCTTTATAATTGCCAATAATTTCCATCTATTGTCTATTCCATTTTCACAACAGCATGTGAAATTGATTGTCAATCAGTGTTGCTCCCTAAGTGGACAGTTTCATTTCACAGAAGTTTGATTCACTTGGAGTTATATTCTGTTGTTTAAGTGTTCCCTTTATTTTTTTGAGCAGTGTATATATATTGTAAGGTTTGACGCTGCCAGGTAGGCATTAGGCAAAGTTTACGCTGGTAATGCAGTTTGGTCCAAACAGGTGCAGTTTTATTGCTTTCATAAAACTCCAAGGAATTAAAAAAACAAAACAGCCGCTTCTGGGCACAAAGGTATCACAGCAAATAAACAGTTCATTCAGCAGGTACATATGTCAGTGCGGGCTCACCCGAACATATTACAGTCCTTTCTCCCAGAGAAAACTTCGTACATAGGACAGGCATGATCCCACCAATCTTTGTATCCCCTTCAGCCTGAGCTCCAACAGCTTCCAACGCCAAGCAGAAGTATTCAACTCTGTGCCAGTTCACACTGAACAGGCTGCAGCTTCCACACATTTCTCTGCTGCTCCAACACACAGACTGCTCAGCTGTCCTATCTGACCCATGCAGTCTCCATTCAGAGAAAGAAACTGGCACGTCTCTCTCTCAGCTATAGCTCATATCTTGCCTGGTCATTCACCAGCTCCAGCACACTCCACATTGCTTCTTCCAGCAGACTGACACCCCTAGTGAACACAGGCCCTGGTTTTTAGTTAAAACTAGACAGATGCATCTAATCAAGACCTGCAGTGCTAGGATTTAACCCTGGCCTACCTTGCTCTGCTACATATCTCCCCCTGCCCAAAGCCACAGGCTGAACACCATCTGCCCACAGAGCCTACAGGGCCCTGCTACCTACAGATTACACGTAATGTTCTGCACACAGGCTCTGCCGCCTGCACATCACGCACACAGGCTCTGCCGCCTGCACATCACGCACACGGGCTCTGCCGCCTGCACATCACGCACACGGGCTCTGCCGCCCGCACATCACGCACACGGGCTCTGCCGCCTGCACATCACGCACACGGGCTCTGCCGCCCGCACATCACGCACACGGGCTCTGCCGCCCGCACATTACCCTAACCCTGTCCTACCTGGCACTGCTACAATATATATAGGTGTATGTATGTATGTATGTATATGTGTATCAGTTATACTGCTGTTTAAAAACAATGACAATTTTATTACATTTGCATTTCTTTCTTACATTTTGAACTTTCTTAATGACCGTGAAATCTAGCCAGCTGTGAGCAGACCCAAATTGGGCCATTTTCAGGCTTTAGTGGCCTACGCTCACCTACTGTAAGCCACATGCAGTTTGTGTTGCACATTTTTGCACCTTCATTTTTATTTTACCTTTCATACCAAAAACTGTCATGGGCTGCTCACTAAATGTTAACATCTTTGCCATTGTCAAGATCTCTGCTTGCTGTTAATGGCAAAATCCCATCCTAATCACGTGTAAGGACAGAGCTTTAATACACACACATGCACATTGTGACCCTGGACGTGTGCAAGAAAGTTTCCATTCACTGACAACAATCAAGGAATTTGAAGACTGGAAAACTGAAACACAAAGTAGAATAGTAACTTTTTCCACATAACAAAGAGTAACATTTTTCCGCACAGATTTGGGATGAGGGATGAGATCCACCATGTGGTTGATGTCTTGCGAGGGTCTCGCCGCACACACTGGTGGCCTGCGTCTCTTTTTTTATGATATTTTTGCATTCATTTTTCTTTCTCCTCACCCCATGAGATGTCATCTATCCAAATCTAGATTTTCCCTTATTTTGAAAAGATGAAAAATATTTGGATCCTCGTGTTCCCGACGAGACTGAAGCCATGGTACATCCAGCAGGTTGCCTCATTAGGCAGCGATTACAGCGAAGGACGTCGTCCTCCAGAGGGTCGGAGGATGGCACGCAGACGGCAGCGGCGGGCGCTGTATGCTCTACACTTTATAGATTGGCAGCCGCCCAATGTAGATGCCAGCTCCGAGTGCCATCATGGGGATTGTGTGGGCACATCCTTTCACCATTTTGCAGGTATCTAAATATGGGGTCATAAAATGGTGTTGCCCCTGGCAATTATCAGATTATCAACAGTGAAAGTCGTGCCACACAGGGTCCATACGGTTTTCTATTACATTGGGGGGCTTCTTTGCAGCACTATATGTACGGGACATGTCAATTTTTTCCGCATTTGGGAAAAACGGCCTCTGTGAGCCTATAGGGTTCTACATGCACCATATTACGGATCCAAAAATCACAAAGCCAGGGCCCCTCATCTGTCCCTATCACCAGTCCCTCCATGTTGTACCCCAACGGCGTCCCCTCTCGTACATACTGCCCTATTAATTCTCGCCGCTTAGACGTTGCATTTTGTCCTCAGACTCACACAGCGCTGGTTAATCTGCTCCCTCATCACGAGCGGCGTCCGCTCCCCCCCATCTCGCAGTCTCATCTTGTTACTATAGTAACAGATACTGGCAGCGGTTTGCTCTCTGTGGGAATGAATTTGTGTATGGCGAGCACGCACATCTACATGGAGGTAGTCTCTGAAGCCCGCTGCCCTCACCTGAGAATTTACAGGGTCTGACCCCGAGATTACAGAGGGGAAAGGGATGTAAGGTCACTTCAAGACAAAATCTCAGGCCCGCTCGGCCCCACACTATGTCACTGACGTCACTAAATAAGTAACAATAGGGAACAGTCTGTAGATCTGTGCTGTGGAACTACAACTCCCAGCATGCCTGACGTAAATAAACCTCAAATCAAACCAGAGTGTTGCTTAATTGACAAGAATATGGTATAAAAAAAATCACCAGTCCTTGAGTCGACCTGTTAAATATTCCTAGAAAGTTGGATAAAATTCAAAATGTCCGCCATTATGGTTCCCATAGCAACAGCTCTGAATGGCATTGCCACCTAGTCACAGTGCTCAATGGAAGTAGATAAGTGGCTCGGCATAGACATTGTTGGTATATAAAAGACGGGCCGTCAGTGTCCAGACGGGGGGGGTCTAGCTATTAGAATAGTGACAATCAATATGGCTGCCAACATGGTTCCCATTGTGGCAGGTCTCAGCTGTTGTACAGCTCTGAATTCTTCCAATATGGGAGTGGATAAATGAAAAGGTGTTGCCAACACTGACCAGTCTAACTGTGGTCACCTGCAAATTACCAAAATGAAGTTAGAATAGTGCCAATCAATATGGCTGCCATTATGGTTCCCATGGCAGCAGTGTTCAGCTATTGTAAAGCTTTGAATGGCAAGTCCACTAGAATGAGAACTATATGAGAGTGGATAAATTGCCCCCAATGTCCAGTAAGGGGGGTCTAACAGCTGTTACTCCCATCAATCGCTAGAACTAAGCTACAATAGTGCCAATCAAAATGGCCACCCTTATGGTTCCCATGGCAGCAGCAGAGCTTTGTATCCTAACAATATGGGAGTGGTAGATGTTATGTGGGGCTGCCAACAATGTCCTGTCAGGGTGTCTGACTGCTGTGACTTGCAAATTACTTCAATGAAACTAAGAGAGTGCTTATCAATATGGCCGCCATTACGTTTCCCATGGCGGCAGTGCCGGTCTTTTTACAGCTCTGAATGACAAATCTACTTACACGGGAGTTGATAAATAGTATACATGGTGTTGGCCACAATTGTCCAGTCTAGGGGGTCTTACTGTTGTGACCACCCTCCAGTTTCCAGAATGAAGCAAGAATAGTGCGAGGTCTCGCTATCTCCAGAGCGGACGATGGTCGCCATAGATTTTTTTGGTTCTGTGGTGAAATGAGGATGCACCAGTAAAGGAAAGGAGTGGTCATAGGTGGAGTATATAGATATAAAATATACCGGGGGATAAGCGGCTGCTGCCGCACACCTTTGGCGCTTATCTCACGGGACACAATATAATCGGTATCTATCCGGCTGCGTCCACGGCGAATCCTGTAAACCATTAGCAGATGCTGCCATTTACAAGCAGGTAGCAGAGCAGCAGGGAACCTCTGTGTAAGGTGGCACACAGGGGTACATTATTAGGCCTTTTATAGATGCCCTCATTTAAAGGGCAGTTACACTTTGCTCCATTTCTGACCCGTTTTTGCCCATTTGTGCCATACGGTCTGTATATGACGCTTTAATGTCCTTGACGCTGTGTGTGAAGAGCACAGACGCTGGCAGCGCAGGATCCAGGGATGGTAATGCTCCCGTAAGTAATGTCTGTGTGTTACTAATTATTCTGACATCACTGGAAGATGGAATAATCTCCCCAGATTTATGTGACATATCACAGACTACAGCGTCCCCTCTCACTGCTACCGCATTAACTCTCACCGGCCCAGACCCATGTCACATTATTCAGGCATCATTCCCAGCTGATTCCAATCCTACAGTATATATTCTATATTTTTGATTTGATAATTTTAGGGGGGGGGGGGACCAAAAATGAATTAAATGCTATTTGATTGGACACTGATATTTCCAATGAGTCCTTTAGCTCAATGTTTCTGTAAAGATGGCCACATCTTTAGGGGTCCGTCACAGAGGGACGTCAGTGTAATTTGGAGATGTGCAGTGCTCAGACGAGAACCTTAACCCCTCTATTAAGCTCCTGGATCCCCATTGATGCCGTCTCAATGACAAATCTATTAATGGTCGGTGAACATATAGTAAGAAGCGGAATTGTACATTACAAACATTAAAGGGCATATTGTCATCATGGAGGGGATGCCATTTAGGACTCCCTATGAGGAATAGAAAAACTAGTATGGATAGCCGATACAATTCTAGAGGACTCAGCGCAACCATGTATTATATGGTCACCACTATAGGGAAAATGAGCGGCTGCCCCCGCCAATAATATCACCAGGGGTTACGAAAGCCCTTCATTTCTCCTCTTTTGGAAAATTATATTCTATTCAGCACTTTTTTTGTCTTTTGGGCTGATCCTATATGACCACCATTGTGTCTTAGAGTGGGGCTCCTCTTTTTAGGGTCTCTCGCCTTGGCAAGAGTGAAGAGCGACTATAAAGAGCATCTCTGGGAGATCCAACCTGTCCTTCATTATACAGACAACCCATTGATCTTAACAGGCCCTCTGTAATACTTCATTTCTCCAGTGGAGGCGCTGTAGGAAAACACTTAGTTTTTTTTTCTCCATAGATTACAGCTGATCACTGGATTTCCCATATCTGCTTATGATTAGTGGATCCTTTTAATAAATTGGATTTGTTCACAGCCAACAACCCTTTTAACCCCTTAGTGACCACCAATACGACTTAAAACTGACCTGAGATAAAAGTGAACAGCATCCCCCCCGACGGGTGAAAATGCCGCAACTGACAGCTGTACACTATGCTGACACCCTGCTTCTTCAGTCATGATCACTGACCATGGCCGTTTAACCCCTTAGATGCTGCTGACAATAATGACTGTGTGTGGGAGGACCCCTCTTTAACCCCATTGGCACCCTGAGATCATGATGGTGTTGTCCTGATGTTTGCCATGGCGGGTAACGGCCTTAGAGTCTGCCGGCTATAGCGGCCTGTTCAGAACTTAGCGACACTTAGGTGGCAAAAATAAGTTTTGTAAATGTCATTGAAAAATTACTGCTACAATTTTAAACCTTCTAACATCCTAACAAAATAAAAGAACATTTTACAGATGGCGGTGATGTAAAGCAGACATGAGGGAAATGTCATATATTAACTCTTGTGTGTTATGACTGTCTGGGTTAGGCTACCGTCACACATTCAGTATTCGGTCAGTATTTGGCTGTGTGCCCACTATGCGTTTTTTAAGCGTTTTTGCAGCGGCAGTTCCGCTGCAGAAATGCTTTAAAAACGCTTGGTAGAAGGTCTGCCATGTTCCCTAATGATAATCCGCTGTGCTGTGCACATGCTGCGGAAATTTCCGCTGCGGATTATCATTGCGGAAAAAAACGCAGCACTACCAATTATTTTGCGGAAATGCTGCGTTTTCACCGCCATTGACTTGCATTGGAGCGCATGGATTACGCATCACTGGATCTGTACATGCGGAATCCAAGCATTTCAATATGCAGATGGCACCCGAGTCTGGAGGACAGGAGACTCTCCTCCGGACCCAGGTACCATAGAAACTGTGAAAAAAAGAATAAAATAAAAAATAAATATTATACTTACCTTCTGATGGCCCCCGGTCTCCTTGTCTTCGCTTGCTGGCAGTTCGCGATGGAATGAAGGACCTGCGCTGAAGTCATTTAGTCATGTGACGGGTCACGCGACCGCTGACATCGGCAGGTCCTTTCAGTGTACCGCGATCTGCCGGCAGCCAGGACGGAGCGAATAAAGACTGCGAGGGCCATCAGAGGGTAAGTATAGATTTATTTTTTACCATTCTTTCAGACACACTATATAAATCCAGGCCGTTTGCATGGATTTATATAGTGTGACCAAGTTGTCAAGCACTTTCCAAGTGATACTAAAATCGCTTGGAAAGCGCTTGTCAACCCGCATGCAGAAATGCTAGTGAAGAACGCTTCACATCCGCATGTCCCTGGCAGGAAAACGCATGTACAATCCGCATGTACAATCCACATGCGTTTTTTCTGCCAGGGAGATGCAGAAACGCTCAGGAAAAATCCGGAGCATTTCTGCATCGTGGGCACATAGCCTTTTACATCAGTATTTATAAGTCAAAACCAGGAGTGGGAGAACAATCTATTCTATTATAATTCTATTAGGCTGCGTGCCCACGTAGCGTTTTTCAAGCCTTTAGGTGAACGCATGTGAAACGCTAGGTTTTCCGCTCCCCATGGTCCCCAAGGGGATTCCGCAAGTTCTATGCCCACGCTGCGGATTTTTACGCAGCGTTTATGCTGCGTTCAAAAATCCGCAGCATATCCATTAATTTTGCGTTTCCGCAAGCGGAATTGCCTTGTGCAATGCATTAAAAATGCAAGGCAATTCCGCATGTGGAAAATGCGCGATAAACGTGCAATAAACGCATGCGGAATTCCGGGAGAGGACTTGCAGAAATGAAGCAGAAATTTTCTGCTTCATTTCTGCAACGTGGGCACATAGCCTTATACTTTTCCTCTGATTGTTCCACTCCTAGTTTCGACTTACAAATACTGATGTCAAATACTGAACGTGTGAACGTGGCCTTAAAGGGATAATCATTCAAAGCTTGAAAATTGCTAATTTTTAGAAATTTGACAAATTTCTGATATTTTTATAAATAAAACACGAAACATATCGACCTAAAATTACCATGATCATAAAATATAATGGGCCCAGAAAAAAACAATCTCAAAATCACTGGGATCTGCTGAAACATTCCACATAAGTGACACATGTCAGATTTGATGGTTTTTTTTAAAAATTTATTTAACCCCTTCATGACCGGAGCATTTTGCGTTTCCGTTTTTTGCTCCCCTTCTTCCCAGAGCCATAACTTTTTTTATTTTTCTGTCAATATAACCGTGTGAGGGCTTATTTTTTGCGGGACAAATTGCACTTTTGAACGACATCACTGGTTTTACCATATTGTGTACTGGAAAACGGGAAAAAAAATTCCAAGCGCGGTGAAATTGCAAAAAAAAAAATGCACTGAAAGCTAAAACTGACCTGCCTTTATTATTCTCCGGGTCATTACGAGTTCATAGACACCAAATATGTATAGGTTCTTTTTTATTTAAGTGGTGAAAAAAAAAATTCCAAAATTTGCTAAAAAAAAAAAAAAAAAAAAAAAAAGGTGCCATTTTCCGAGACATGTAGTGTCTCCATTTTTTAGGGATCTGGGGCCGGATGAGGGCTTATTTTTTCGCGCCGAGCTGACGTTTTTATTGATACCATTTTGGGGTTGATCCAAGGTTTTGATCGCCCGTTTTTGCAATGTTGCGGTGACCAAAAAAAAACGTAATTCTGACGTTTAGAGTTTTGTTTCTCGTTACACCGTTTACCGATCGGATTAATTATTTTTTTATATTGATAGATTGGGCGATTCTGAAAGCGGCGATACCAAATATGTGTATGTGGGGTATTTTCTTACTGTTTTATTTTGAATGGGGCGAAAGGGGGGTTAATTTAAACTTTTATATTATTTCTTTTTACTTTTTGTTTGCTTCAATAGTCTCCATAGGAGACTTGAAGCTGCAGTTGTCTGATCCCCTCTGCTACATACAAGCGATGATCAGATCACCTGTGTGTAGCAGAATTGCTCACTTGCTACGAGCGCCGACCACTGGGCAGCACTCATAGCAATCTGGCAATAACAACAACAGGGGTCTCCTGCAGATCCCGAATTGTTATGCCAATCCATCGGTGACCCGCAATCATGTGACAGGGTCGCTGAAGGGCGGGGCCAATGACGCGCTTCCTGGAAGCGCGAGTTAAATGCCGCCGTCAGAGATTGACAGCGGCATTTAATTAGTTAACAGCTGCGGGTGGATCGCTATTCCACCCGCGGCTGTTGCGGGCACATGTCAGCTGTATAGATCAGCTGACATGTGCCCAGAAAGGTGCGGGCTCAGCGCCGAAGCCCGCACCAAACAGGGAGATTTGATGTGGGGTATACTATTATGTTCCACGTCAGAAAAGGGTTAACCCACTGTAACCACTGTAAATGCCGCTGTCCTTCTGAATCCGGTGATGTTTTTCTTTGTGCTTTGGCGCCTGTCCGTTCCTCGGATTATGGCCCACTATTTCCTGTATATAAATCTAGTCTTGCTATCTAAGTGGGTGTGGTCCTAAATATCCCTCTGTGGGAGTCTTCTTGAGGATCACGCCCAGTTGGCTAAGCCAACTAAGCTAAGTTTTATATACAGAGAAAAAAAAAAAAAGCATCACATCTCGGAATGGAACGGAGAGGCGCAGGAACAAAACAAAAACTGCACCAGATTCAGGAGAATGGTGACATTTACACCTAGGTAAAAGAAAAAAAGACCCCAAAGCTTATTGAAAGCAAGTGACAGCTCCTCTTTAATGTTTAGATGCCCCACTGCCCATCCCACCTTACCCCACCTGGCCCTCTACATCCAGATGCTCAGTCCTAATGATGGATATTTTGTTTGCCCTTGGAGAAATCTGTCTGGTATTTGGAGCTTTGTTTGGAAGCCATTAGGAACACATGTCCTTACTGGATATCAGTAAAATTACCCTGGTGACCTATGACCCTTGTAAAGCCCTCACCAAATCCTCAGATTAACCCTGCAGTGAAGTCAGCCTTTCCCTTACCTGTAACATACAAACACATCTGTAGGTATATCCATGGATGGACCATAAAACAAAATAAATGGAATGTCATAGACATTGATCATTGGAATATGTAGGATGTATTAAAGAAACCGTAAAGTGTATGGCGAGTTATATGGGATGGCACCAATACTCCGGGCATAGGACAACCATCCAGTAAGATGGCATTCTCCATCTAAGAGTTCAAGGACCTTTCTGGTAGGACAGGGCAATAGCTCCACCTGTACACCAGGCTATATATATATATATATATATCCCCCCTGTATATATACAGTACAGACCAAAAGTTTGGACACACCTTCTCATTTAAAGATTTTTCTGTATTTTCATGACTATGAAAATTGTACTGAAGGCATCAAAACTATGAATTAACACATGTGGAATTATATACTTAACAAAAAAGTGTGAAACAACTGAAAATATGTCTTATATTCTAGCTTCTTCAAAGTAGCCACCTTTTGCTTTGATGACTGCTCTGCACACTCTTGGCATTCTCTTGATGAGCTTCAAGAGGTAGTCACCGGAAATGGTCTTCCAACAATCTTGAAGGAGTTCCCGGAGATGCTTAGCACTTGTTGGCCCTTTTGCCTTCACTCTGCGGTCCAGCTCACCCCAAACCATCTCGATTGGGTTCAGGTCTGGTGACTGTGGAGGCCAGGTCATCTGGCGTAGCACCCCATCACTTTCGTTCTTGGTCAAATAGCCCTTATACAGCCTGGAGGTGTGTTGGGGTCATTGTCCTGTTGAAAAATAAATGATGGTCCAACTAAACGCAAACCGGATGGAATAGCATGCCGCTGCAAGATGCTGTGGTAGCCATGCTGGTTCAGTATGCCTTCAATTTTGAATAAATCCCCAACAGTGTCACCAGCAAAGCACCCCCACACCATCACACCTCCTCTTCCATGCTTCACGGTGGGAACCAGGCATGTAGAGTCCATCCGTTCACCTTTTCTGCGTCGCACAAAGACACGGTGGTTGGAACCAAAGATCTCAAATTTGGACTCCAGACCAAAGCACAGATTTCCACTGGTCTAATGTCCATTCCTTGTGTTCTTTAGCCCAAACAAGTCTCTTCTACAGAGAACGCACACTAGTGTGCGTTCTCTGTACTGTGACATTGCTGTGTGCGTTCTCTGTACTGTGACATTGCTGTGTGTGTTCTCTGTACTGTGACATTAGTGTGCGTTCTCTGTACTGTGACATTAATGTCACAGTACAGAGAACGCACACAGCAATGTCACAGTACAGAGAACGCACACTAATGTCACAGTACAGAGAACGCACACTAATGTCACAGTACAGAGAACGCACACTAATGTCACAGTACAGAGAACGCACACTAATGTCACAGTACAGAGAACGCACACTAATGTCACAGTACAGAGAACGCACACTAATGTCACAGTACAGAGAACGCACACTAATGTCACAGTACAGAGAACGCACACAGCAATGTCACAGTACAGAGAACGCACACAGCAATGTCACAGTACAGAGAACGCACACAGCAATGTCACAGTACAGAGAACGCACACTAATGTCACAGTACAGAGAACGCACACAGCAATGTCACAGTACAGAGAACGCACACTAATGTCACAGTACAGAGAACGCACACTAATGTCACAGTACAGAGAACGCACACTAATGTCACAGTACAGAGAACGCACACTAATGTCACAGTACAGAGAACGCACACTAATGTTACAGTACAGAGAACGCACACTAATGTTACAGTACAGAGAACGCACACTAATGTCACAGTACAGAGAACGCACACTAATGTCACAGTACAGAGAACGCACACTAATGTCACAGTACAGAGAACGCACACTAATGTCACAGTACAGAGAACGCACACTAATGTCACAGTACAGAGAACGCACACTAATGTCACAGTACAGAGAACGCACACTAATGTGACAGTACAGAGAACGCACACTAATGTGACAGTACAGAGAACGCACACTAATGTGACAGTACAGAGAACGCACACTAATGTGACAGTACAGAGAACGCACACTAATGTGACAGTACAGAGAACGCACACTAATGTGACAGTACAGAGAACGCACACTAATGTGACAGTACAGAGAACGCACACTAATGTGACAGTACAGAGAACGCACACTAATGTGACAGTACAGAGAACGCACACTAATGTGACAGTACAGAGAACGCACACTAATGTCACAGTACAGAGAACGCACACAGCAATGTCACAGTACAGAGAACGCACACAGCAATGTCACAGTACAGAGAACGCACACAGCAATGTCACAGTACAGAGAACGCACACTAATGTCACAGTACAGAGAACGCACACTAATGTCACAGTACAGAGAACGCACACTAATGTCACAGTACAGAGAACGCACACTAATGTCACAGTACAGAGAACGCACACTAATGTCACAGTACAGAGAACGCACACTAATGTCACAGTACAGAGAACGCACACTAATGTCACAGTACAGAGAACGCACACAGCAATGTCACAGTACAGAGAACGCACACAGCAATGTCACAGTACAGAGAACGCACACAGCAATGTCACAGTACAGAGAACGCACACTAATGTCACAGTACAGAGAACGCACACTAATGTCACAGTACAGAGAACGCACACAGCAATGTCACAGTACAGAGAACGCACACAGCAATGTCACAGTACAGAGAACGCACACAGCAATGTCACAGTACAGAGAACGCACACTAATGTCACAGTACAGAGAACGCACACTAATGTCACAGTACAGAGAACGCACACTAATGTCACAGTACAGAGAACGCACACTAATGTCACAGTACAGAGAACGCACACTAATGTCACAGTACAGAGAACGCACACAGCAATGTCACAGTACAGAGAACGCACACAGCAATGTCACAGTACAGAGAACGCACACTAATGTCACAGTACAGAGAACGCACACAGCAATGTCACAGTACAGAGAACGCACACTAATGTCACAGTACAGAGAACGCACACTAATGTCACAGTACAGAGAACGCACACTAATGTCACAGTACAGAGAACGCACACAGCAATGTCACAGTACAGAGAACGCACACTAATGTCACAGTACAGAGAACGCACACTAATGTCACAGTACAGAGAACGCACACAGCAATGTCACAGTACAGAGAACGCACACTAATGTCACAGTACAGAGAACGCACACAGCAATGTCACAGTACAGAGAACGCACACAGCAATGTCACAGTACAGAGAACGCACACAGCAATGTCACAGTACAGAGAACGCACACAGCAATGTCACAGTACAGAGAACGCACACAGCAATGTCACAGTACAGAGAACGCACACAGCAATGTCACAGTACAGAGAACGCACACTAATGTCACAGTACAGAGAACGCACACTAATGTCACAGTACAGAGAACGCACACTAATGTCACAGTACAGAGAACGCACACAGCAATGTCACAGTACAGAGAACGCACACAGCAATGTCACAGTACAGAGAACGCACACAGCAATGTCACAGTACAGAGAACGCACACTAATGTCACAGTACAGAGAACGCACACTAATGTCACAGTACAGAGAACGCACACTAATGTCACAGTACAGAGAACGCACACTAATGTCACAGTACAGAGAACGCACACTAATGTCACAGTACAGAGAACGCACACAGCAATGTCACAGTACAGAGAACGCACACAGCAATGTCACAGTACAGAGAACGCACACAGCAATGTCACAGTACAGAGAACGCACACAGCAATGTCACAGTACAGAGAACGCACACAGCAATGTCACAGTACAGAGAACGCACACAGCAATGTCACAGTACAGAGAACGCACACAGCAATGTCACAGTACAGAGAACGCACACAGCAATGTCACAGTACAGAGAACGCACACTAATGTCACAGTACAGAGAACGCACACAGCAATGTCACAGTACAGAGAACGCACACAGCAATGTCACAGTACAGAGAACGCACACTAATGTCACAGTACAGAGAACGCACACTAATGTCACAGTACAGAGAACGCACACTAATGTCACAGTACAGAGAACGCACACTAATGTCACAGTACAGAGAACGCACACTAATGTCACAGTACAGAGAACGCACACTAATGTCACAGTACAGAGAACGCACACTAATGTCACAGTACAGAGAACGCACACTAATGTTACAGTACAGAGAACGCACACAGCAATGTCACAGTACAGAGAACGCACACTAATGTCACAGTACAGAGAACGCACACTAATGTCACAGTACAGAGAACGCACACAGCAATGTCACAGTACAGAGAACGCACACTAATGTCACAGTACAGAGAACGCACACTAATGTCACAGTACAGAGAACGCACACTAATGTCACAGTACAGAGAACGCACACTAATGTCACAGTACAGAGAACACACACTAATGTTACAGTACAGAGAACGCACACAGCAATGTCACAGTACAGAGAACGCACACAGCAATGTCACAGTACAGAGAACGCACACTAATGTCACAGTACAGAGAACGCACACTAATGTCACAGTACAGAGAACGCACACTAATGTTACAGTACAGAGAACGCACACTAATGTCACAGTACAGAGAACGCACACTAATGTCACAGTACAGAGAACGCACACTAATGTCACAGTACAGAGAACGCACACAGCAATGTCACAGTACAGAGAACGCACACAGCAATGTCACAGTACAGAGAACGCACACAGCAATGTCACAGTACAGAGAACGCACACTAATGTCACAGTACAGAGAACGCACACTAATGTCACAGTACAGAGAACGCACACAGCAATGTCACAGTACAGAGAACGCACACAGCAATGTCACAGTACAGAGAACGCACACAGCAATGTCACAGTACAGAGAACGCACACAGCAATGTCACAGTACAGAGAACGCACACAGCAATGTCACAGTACAGAGAACGCACACTAATGTCACAGTACAGAGAACGCACACTAATGTCACAGTACAGAGAACGCACACTAATGTCACAGTACAGAGAACGCACACTAATGTCACAGTACAGAGAACGCACACTAATGTCACACTACAGAGAACGCACACTAATGTCACACTACAGAGAACGCACACTAATGTCACACTACAGAGAACGCACACAGCAATGTCACAGTACAGAGAACGCACACAGCAATGTCACAGTACAGAGAACGCACACAGCAATGTCACAGTACAGAGAACGCACACAGCAATGTCACAGTACAGAGAACGCACACAGCAATGTCACAGTACAGAGAACGCACACTAATGTCACAGTACAGAGAACGCACACTAATGTCACAGTACAGAGAACGCACACTAATGTCACAGTACAGAGAACGCACACTAATGTCACAGTACAGAGAACGCACACTAATGTCACAGTACAGAGAACGCACACTAATGTCACAGTACAGAGAACGCACACAGCAATGTCACAGTACAGAGAACGCACACAGCAATGTCACAGTACAGAGAACGCACACAGCAATGTCACAGTACAGAGAACGCACACAGCAATGTCACAGTACAGAGAACGCACACAGCAATGTCACAGTACAGAGAACGCACACAGCAATGTCACAGTACAGAGAACGCACACAGCAATGTCACAGTACAGAGAACGCACACAGCAATGTCACAGTACAGAGAACGCACACTAATGTCACAGTACAGAGAACGCACACAGCAATGTCACAGTACAGAGAACGCACACAGCAATGTCACAGTACAGAGAACGCACACTAATGTCACAGTACAGAGAACGCACACTAATGTCACAGTACAGAGAACGCACACTAATGTCACAGTACAGAGAACGCACACTAATGTCACAGTACAGAGAACGCACACTAATGTCACAGTACAGAGAACGCACACTAATGTCACAGTACAGAGAACGCACACTAATGTCACAGTACAGAGAACGCACACTAATGTCACAGTACAGAGAACGCACACTAATGTCACAGTACAGAGAACGCACACTAATGTCACAGTACAGAGAACGCACACTAATGTCACAGTACAGAGAACGCACACAGCAATGTCACAGTACAGAGAACGCACACAGCAATGTCACAGTACAGAGAACGCACACAGCAATGTCACAGTACAGAGAACGCACACTAATGTCACAGTACAGAGAACGCACACTAATGTCACAGTACAGAGAACGCACACTAATGTCACAGTACAGAGAACGCACACTAATGTCACAGTACAGAGAACGCACACTAATGTCACAGTACAGAGAACGCACACTAATGTCACAGTACAGAGAACACACACTAATGTTACAGTACAGAGAACGCACACAGCAATGTCACAGTACAGAGAACGCACACAGCAATGTCACAGTACAGAGAACGCACACAGCAATGTCACAGTACAGAGAACGCACACAGCAATGTCACAGTACAGAGAACGCACACTAATGTCACAGTACAGAGAACGCACACTAATGTCACAGTACAGAGAACGCACACTAATGTCACAGTACAGAGAACGCACACTAATGTCACAGTACAGAGAACGCACACAGCAATGTCACAGTACAGAGAACGCACACAGCAATGTCACAGTACAGAGAACGCACACAGCAATGTCACAGTACAGAGAACGCACACTAATGTCACAGTACAGAGAACGCACACTAATGTCACAGTACAGAGAACGCACACTAATGTCACAGTACAGAGAACGCACACAGCAATGTCACAGTACAGAGAACGCACACAGCAATGTCACAGTACAGAGAACGCACACAGCAATGTCACAGTACAGAGAACGCACACTAATGTCACAGTACAGAGAACGCACACTAATGTCACAGTACAGAGAACGCACACTAATGTCACAGTACAGAGAACGCACACTAATGTCACAGTACAGAGAACGCACACAGCAATGTCACAGTACAGAGAACGCACACAGCAATGTCACAGTACAGAGAACGCACACAGCAATGTCACAGTACAGAGAACGCACACTAATGTCACAGTACAGAGAACGCACACTAATGTCACAGTACAGAGAACGCACACTAATGTCACAGTACAGAGAACGCATACTAATGTCACAGTACAGAGAACGCACACTAATGTCACAGTACAGAGAACGCACACTAATGTTACAGTACAGAGAACGCACACTAATGTCACAGTACAGAGAACGCACACTAATGTCACACTACAGAGAACGCACACTAATGTCACAGTACAGAGAACGCACACTAATGTCACAGTACAGAGAACGCACACTAATGTCACAGTACAGAGAACGCATACTAATGTCACAGTACAGAGACCGCACACTAATGTCACACTACAGAGAACGCACACTAATGTCACAGTACAGAGAACGCACACTAATGTCACAGTACAGAGAACGCACACTAATGTCACAGTACAGAGAACGCACACAGCAATGTCACAGTACAGAGAACGCACACTAATGTCACAGTACAGAGAACGCACACTAATGTCACAGTACAGAGAACACACACTAATGTTACAGTACAGAGAACGCACACAGCAATGTCACAGTACAGAGAACGCACACTAATGTCACAGTACAGAGAACGCACACTAATGTCACAGTACAGAGAACGCACACTAATGTCACAGTACAGAGAACGCACACTAATGTTACAGTACAGAGAACGCACACTAATGTCACAGTACAGAGAACGCACACTAATGTCACAGTACAGAGAACGCACACAGCAATGTCACAGTACAGAGAACGCACACAGCAATGTCACAGTACAGAGAACGCACACAGCAATGTCACAGTACAGAGAACGCACACTAATGTCACAGTACAGAGAACGCACACTAATGTCACAGTACAGAGAACGCACACTAATGTCACAGTACAGAGAACGCACACTAATGTCACAGTACAGAGAACGCACACTAATGTCACAGTACAGAGAACGCACACAGCAATGTCACAGTACAGAGAACGCACACAGCAATGTCACAGTACAGAGAACGCACACAGCAATGTCACAGTACAGAGAACGCACACAGCAATGTCACAGTACAGAGAACGCACACTAATGTCACAGTACAGAGAACGCACACTAATGTCACAGTACAGAGAACGCACACAGCAATGTCACAGTACAGAGAACGCACACTAATGTCACAGTACAGAGAACGCACACTAATGTCACAGTACAGAGAACGCACACTAATGTCACAGTACAGAGAACGCACACTAATGTTACAGTACAGAGAACGCACACTAATGTCACAGTACAGAGAACGCACACTAATGTCACAGTACAGAGAACGCACACAGCAATGTCACAGTACAGAGAACGCACACTAATGTCACAGTACAGAGAACGCACACTAATGTCACAGTACAGAGAACGCACACTAATGTCACAGTACAGAGAACGCACACTAATGTCACAGTACAGAGAACGCACACTAATGTCACAGTACAGAGAACGCACACTAATGTCACAGTACAGAGAACGCACACAGCAATGTCACAGTACAGAGAACGCACACAGCAATGTCACAGTACAGAGAACGCACACAGCAATGTCACAGTACAGAGAACGCACACTAATGTCACAGTACAGAGAACGCACACTAATGTCACAGTACAGAGAACGCACACAGCAATGTCACAGTACAGAGAACGCACACTAATGTCACAGTACAGAGAACGCACACTAATGTCACAGTACAGAGAACGCACACTAATGTCACAGTACAGAGAACGCACACTAATGTCACAGTACAGAGAACGCACACTAATGTCACAGTACAGAGAACGCACACTAATGTTACAGTACAGAGAACGCACACTAATGTCACAGTACAGAGAACGCACACTAATGTCACAGTACAGAGAACGCACACTAATGTCACAGTACAGAGAACGCACACTAATGTCACAGTACAGAGAACGCACACTAATGTCACAGTACAGAGAACGCACACTAATGTCACAGTACAGAGAACGCACACTAATGTCACAGTACAGAGAACGCACACTAATGTCACAGTACAGAGAACGCACACAGCAATGTCACAGTACAGAGAACGCACACAGCAATGTCACAGTACAGAGAACGCACACAGCAATGTCACAGTACAGAGAACGCACACTAATGTCACAGTACAGAGAACGCACACTAATGTCACAGTACAGAGAACGCACACTAATGTCACAGTACAGAGAACGCATACTAATGTCACAGTACAGAGAACGCACACTAATGTCACAGTACAGAGAACGCACACTAATGTTACAGTACAGAGAACGCACACTAATGTCACAGTACAGAGAACGCACACTAATGTCACACTACAGAGAACGCACACTAATGTCACAGTACAGAGAACGCACACTAATGTCACAGTACAGAGAACGCACACTAATGTCACAGTACAGAGAACGCATACTAATGTCACAGTACAGAGAACGCACACTAATGTCACACTACAGAGAACGCACACTAATGTCACAGTACAGAGAACGCACACTAATGTCACAGTACAGAGAACGCACACTAATGTCACAGTACAGAGAACGCACACAGCAATGTCACAGTACAGAGAACGCACACTAATGTCACAGTACAGAGAACGCACACTAATGTTACAGTACAGAGAACGCACACAGCAATGTCACAGTACAGAGAACGCACACTAATGTCACAGTACAGAGAACGCACACTAATGTCACAGTACAGAGAACGCACACTAATGTCACAGTACAGAGAACGCACACTAATGTTACAGTACAGAGAACGCACACTAATGTCACAGTACAGAGAACGCACACTAATGTCACAGTACAGAGAACGCACACAGCAATGTCACAGTACAGAGAACGCACACAGCAATGTCACAGTACAGAGAACGCACACAGCAATGTCACAGTACAGAGAACGCACACTAATGTCACAGTACAGAGAACGCACACTAATGTCACAGTACAGAGAACGCACACTAATGTCACAGTACAGAGAACGCACACTAATGTCACAGTACAGAGAACGCACACAGCAATGTCACAGTACAGAGAACGCACACAGCAATGTCACAGTACAGAGAACGCACACAGCAATGTCACAGTACAGAGAACGCACACTAATGTCACAGTACAGAGAACGCACACTAATGTCACAGTACAGAGAACGCACACAGCAATGTCACAGTACAGAGAACGCACACTAATGTCACAGTACAGAGAACGCACACTAATGTCACAGTACAGAGAACGCACACTAATGTCACAGTACAGAGAACGCACACTAATGTCACAGTACAGAGAACGCACACTAATGTTACAGTACAGAGAACGCACACTAATGTCACAGTACAGAGAACGCACACAGCAATGTCACAGTACAGAGAACGCACACTAATGTCACAGTACAGAGAACGCACACTAATGTCACAGTACAGAGAACGCACACTAATGTCACAGTACAGAGAACGCACACTAATGTCACAGTACAGAGAACGCACACTAATGTCACAGTACAGAGAACGCACACTAATGTCACAGTACAGAGAACGCACACTAATGTCACAGTACAGAGAACGCACACAGCAATGTCACAGTACAGAGAACGCACACAGCAATGTCACAGTACAGAGAACGCACACAGCAATGTCACAGTACAGAGAACGCACACAGCAATGTCACAGTACAGAGAACGCACACTAATGTCACAGTACAGAGAACGCACACTAATGTCACAGTACAGAGAACGCACACTAATGTCACAGTACAGAGAACGCACACTAATGTCACAGTACAGAGAACGCACACTAATGTCACAGTACAGAGAACGCACACTAATGTCACAGTACAGAGAACGCACACAGCAATGTCACAGTACAGAGAACGCACACAGCAATGTCACAGTACAGAGAACGCACACAGCAATGTCACAGTACAGAGAACGCACACAGCAATGTCACAGTACAGAGAACGCACACAGCAATGTCACAGTACAGAGAACGCACACAGCAATGTCACAGTACAGAGAACGCACACAGCAATGTCACAGTACAGAGAACGCACACAGCAATGTCACAGTACAGAGAACGCACACAGCAATGTCACAGTACAGAGAACGCACACAGCAATGTCACAGTACAGAGAACGCACACTAATGTCACAGTACAGAGAACGCACACAGCAATGTCACAGTACAGAGAACGCACACAGCAATGTCACAGTACAGAGAACGCACACTAATGTCACAGTACAGAGAACGCACACTAATGTCACAGTACAGAGAACGCACACTAATGTCACAGTACAGAGAACGCACACTAATGTCACAGTACAGAGAACGCACACTAATGTCACAGTACAGAGAACGCACACTAATGTCACAGTACAGAGAACGCACACTAATGTCACAGTACAGAGAAAGCACACTAATGTCACAGTACAGAGAACGCACACTAATGTCACAGTACAGAGAACGCACACTAATGTCACAGTACAGAGAACGCACACTAATGTCACAGTACAGAGAACGCACACTAATGTCACAGTACAGAGAACGCACACTAATGTCACAGTACAGAGAACGCACACTAATGTCACAGTACAGAGAACGCACACTAATGTCACAGTACAGAGAACGCACACAGCAATGTCACAGTACAGAGAACGCACACAGCAATGTCACAGTACAGAGAACGCACACAGCAATGTCACAGTACAGAGAACGCACACTAATGTCACAGTACAGAGAACGCACACTAATGTCACAGTACAGAGAACGCACACTAATGTCACAGTACAGAGAACGCACACAGCAATGTCACAGTACAGAGAACGCACACAGCAATGTCACAGTACAGAGAACGCACACAGCAATGTCACAGTACAGAGAACGCACACAGCAATGTCACAGTACAGAGAACGCACACTAATGTCACAGTACAGAGAACGCACACTAATGTCACAGTACAGAGAACGCACACTAATGTCACAGTACAGAGAACGCACACTAATGTCACAGTACAGAGAACGCACACTAATGTCACAGTACAGAGAACGCACACCAATGTCACAGTACAGAGAACGCACACTAATGTCACAGTACAGAGAACGCACACTAATGTCACAGTACAGAGAACGCACACTAATGTCACAGTACAGAGAACGCACACAGCAATGTCACAGTACAGAGAACGCACACTAATGTCACAGTACAGAGAACGCACACTAATGTCACAGTACAGGGATAATACACAGTCATGTCACAGGACAGGATTAAAGGACATAAAGTAATGTGACATGCACAGTGGTGTCAGCACACAGATCATCTCCTCAGGAATATTGTACTTGATGTCACTGTACATGATACCTTACACAGAAAGTTCACCATGTGCCAGTGACTTCACAGCATAGGAAAAGCCGTGCAATGATGTCACATCCTGGTATAATGATGTCACAGCAGAGAAATAATGCAAAAAGTGATGTCACACATAAAAGGATCATTCAGTTATATGTACCCCCTTTACATTATCATCCAAACCTGCATTTTAAGTCTGAATAGAAATGAGTTGTTGGGGCCCCCTTTAGTTGTCGGGCCCCCTTTAGTTGTGGGGCCCATGATTAGATTTTACATTTTGGAAGCATGAGCTGCAGAATTCTGCACAGGGGCCCCCTCCACAACTATGGCAATAACAGCAAATATTTGAACAGCGGCGCCCCCCTTTGTCTACATCGAGGTATAAAGCGTCCGCCCACAATAAGATCATCACAGTGGTCGGGGACCAGGGTTTCATCCTCTTCAGCGGTGGTCTCCGGCACACGAGGGGTTAAGTAATGTACTTCTGATATTACAGATCGTCCTTACACAAAATAACATTTCCTCTGTGACCTTAATGCGGTTATGAATATTCCCCCCTGTCACCGGGAATCGAGTTAGTATCGCATCTCCTGAACATTTAGCCTTCAATAAAATGTCACCACAAATGCAGATCGCTTTTTAATCCAATTTACTTGCCAAGTGCACAAACACTGTAGCCCTCAGCTGTCTGGCTAGAGTTTCCTTTATGTATAGCGTCCATATACCACTAGATACAGATCAATAACAAAATCACTTAAAGGGGAATCCCCATAACAGATCAATGGCGTGTAGAATTAATCCAGATAAGCGACAAACGGGCCCGCCCCATACGAACACGCTATTCATTAATGGCAGACGTGCGTGGCCGGTAATCGCCATTGATCACCCCCAAACGCTCTCCTATATATCGATCGCTTTTAACAGTGATCGATAATAACCGCACCATCTGCTACATTATATGGGCCCTGCTGTCCAAATACATTTCATATTAGTGCATATTTCATAGCAGCCAATCAGAGCTCAGCTCTCGTTTCTTAAAGGGACTTTCCACTTCCAAAAAAAAATGTGCCTTAATGTATCTGTAATGTAAAAATATTAGAATATACTTTAAATTCCAAAGTTGCCCTGACCTTTACCTATCAAGTTGTTAGGTGCCAGCAATCCACAATTCCCACAGTACAGTGTGAAGGGGGCTGAATGACTTCAATAGCTAAGCCAGCCTCCTTCAATGTCACCGGTCACAGACAGAGGATGAGGCTGGCTCAGCTAGTGGAATTGCAGTCATTCCCCCCTTGTATGTTACAGCCAATGTGTAGATTGAAAAGTGGACTGGCTTAACTATTGAAATGAGTAGCCAGCCCCCTTCTATATTACAGCCAATGCATAGACACAGAAGGGATGTGGTATAACTGTTGAAATGCAGTCAGCCAGCCCCCTTCTGTGTCACAGCCAATGCATAGAGAGAGAAGAGATCCCGCTTAGCTAATGAAATAAGCAGTCAGCTCCTTCTGTGTTATTGCCAATGCATAGACAAAGAAAGAGTCTGGTTTAGCTATTGAAATAAGCACTCAGCCAGCCCCCTTCTGTGTTGCAGCCAATGCATAGACAGAAATGGAGTCTAGCTTAGCTATGAAAATTGCAATCAGCAACTACCTCTGTTTTATAGCAAGTGTATAAACCTTGAAGGGGTCTGGCTAAGCTATAGAAATATACTTGAAGAGAAAGAATACGACCATATCAACCCAAAGTTGTAATAAAAATTAACTTTTATTCATAAATAGTATAAAAAGTTACTACATAGTCAATATAGGGCACAGTACACAAATACGAAAAGACATATAACATGTAGAAAAAACCGTCTCACTGAAGGGACGATGTGGTCCACAAATAACGAAGGGGGGGCCTCAGCACCACAGCAAAAACATATATATATCTAGTCCTTCATCTGTAATGTCAATAAGGAGGACTATCGGATAGCCACAGAGAAATACCCATAATAATATCCATATAGTGATGCATGTCACAGACAGTATTAGAGTACTTGAAGATTTCCTCAGGGGGGACTCATAATCAGTACTATCTGAATGCCATATGTGGGCTACTAGACTGTGCTTTTCATCATATCAGATGCACAGTATGAAAATAGGTAGGTGTAGAGTTGAATAAAGGCAAATACTGCATAATATCAAGAAGGTTACCTGGGCTACAAGCTGTAATGTCGGGGCTCCCCCACGTGGACCGCTCGCCCACCCCAACGCACGTTTCGGCGTTTGCCTTCTTCAGGGGGCGTCAACTTCCTCCGGGGGAGTATGGACTTAAATACCATGCTGGCCAATCAGATGGAGGGGGTGGACCCGTAGTGACGCGCGTAGCGTCCCCGCTGCTAAGCAACCAGTGACGCGGGCGTCATGCAAGGAATCACATGATGGTCACATGGACCCATGTGATGCAGGTCCTTGCATAAAGACGCCAGGCGGCACGGGGTACTCAGAAAGCGGCGACGCTCGCGCGTCAGGTCCTATTAGATTCACATAATTGGAGAACATACCGGAAGATATATACTATTCTTGCGCAATAAGCTATAGAAATGAACAGTCACCGCCGTTCTGTGTTACATCTAATGCATGTACCGAGAAGGGGTCTGGTTAAACTATTCAAATTGCAGTCAGCCAGCTCCCTTATTGGTTACAGAAAATGCACATAGGCTCTGGCTCAGCTATTGAGCTTGCATTCAGCTGCAACAGCGCAGGAATGAGAGACAGCGGTACGTAACCAACAACTATTTATTTGGTTAACACAAATATATAATTAGTGACTACGGCACAATATCAAAAGGTAAATGTGAACAGTGGCAATATTGTAAATTATGGCACAATGAGAACACGGTCACATGGTTAAAACAGGGTATTTACACGCTGTCGTTCTATAATCACCATTAAGCAACTATTGTCGTCAACAAAGTCTCAGTCCTAATACCTTGACCTAGGGTGCGTCACCGTCACTAACAGGCCCGTCACCATTGTCACTCCCTAAGCAAGATGAAGCGCCGTACAGGCCCCAACAGGAGTCTACATTTCTCCCCGTTAGGCTGCGAGTCCCTCGTTTCGATGAGTCACTTGGCACACCCAATACGCTGGTCGCCTCCGTTTCCTGAAGCACGGCCCCGATCCCCCCCTTTGTACCGTATGCTTGCCTCGGGGGTTGCAGCTCACAAGAATGTCCCTCTTCTGCAGCCCAGTCACCTCTCCCGGTTCTGGCCATGCTCACTTGACTCTGATCTCCGGGTCTGATCACTTGAGTCTTCACTTGGGTCTGGTCTCTCGTAATGGCGGCTATAAGCCATCTCCACTGCTCACACGCCTGTCCACCTACAGGTCCAGGCGCCGACTCCTCTTCTATGCCTTCCCGGGATTTTTAGAATTATTAACAGCACCACAGCTATCACCTGACCTGGTGTCTTCCCTAATCTCTTCCCTCAGGGAAAAAGTCCTTCACTCTTCAGTTCCTACTAATGTAATTCACTCTGCTTTCTCTTTCCTTATCATCTTCGGTCAGCAGATGGCGATGTTCACTTGCAGACACTCTGTTTAGGCATTTCTGTGTGTGTCTGCTCACTCATTCATCCCCTTACACAGCCAGCCCCCTTCGGTGTTATTGCCACTGCATAGACAGTGAAGGGGACTGCCTTAGCTTTTAAAATTGCAGTCAATAAAACCCCTTATGTGCAACAGTCAATGCTACTGAAATTACACTTAGCCAGCCCCCTTATGTGTCACAGCTAATCCATAAACAAGGGGCCTGGCTTAGCTATTAAAATTAGCCCTCTGAGGCCTGTATCATGGGCATCTCACCCTGCCATCCTGCACTCTGCACTATACTGGCAAGAAGCAAGAACCCAGCAGTATGTAATCTGGGGGGCACCAGATAGAGAGTTTTATTGCCTATAAGACTCCCCACACAAGCTGGATCTCCGCAGAGAGAACCTGAACTTGTAAGAGGTTGCCTTTAATATTTATAGGGACAGTCCGACTTTCTCCTGATAGATAAGCGGGGACCGTCACTGGCAGCCACTTATCCATCTCACATTTCAGATGCCATATCGACTTGCCAAACCGGCCACTTTTATGGGGGAGCTGGGAAATACAGTGATATAATGCCATTACCGAGCGTCAAAGGAAATCTGAGTGTCGGGGAACGCGGAGACTCCGCCATGTTGGATTCCACTTGCAGAATCGTTCATCCAGCTTTGCAAAGACCCTGAAAATATATCTTTACCGTTCCACTATCATAGTTGTTTTTGGCATTTATTGGGGTGCTGCGACTGGCAGTCATGTGAACTCTTGGCACAGCAGTTTCTAGGGCACTGGCTGCCTTTTACAGGGGGCACTTACACATGTGGGATTTTGGGGTGTGCCCACTTTTTATTTTAGAATACATGACATCAGCCACTATAGAGGGCAGAACATATAATAGAGGGCAGAGTGCCAGTGACATGGAATCGTGCCAATAATGAGTGTAATATGTGCCAGCGGCATAGAAATAAACCACACTGCCCATCCATATTAGCGCATGTGGTGCCAACCTATAAGCGTGACATTCTAGCACAGGATGCCCACCTGGACCAGTGGCAATCCAGCATACCATCCTACAGGTGGTGACCTCATAACAATATTTACAGAACACACACTGCCAACCCATAATAGTGGCATCCCATCACACCCTGCCCACCAATGATAGGGCATTCCTGCATAGAATGCCAACCTACCACAGTGCCATCAGCACATGGTGCCCATCTATCACAGTGCCATCAGCACACGGTGCCCACCTAGCACAGTGCCATCAGCACACGGTGCCCACCTAGCACAGTGCCATCAGCACACAGTGCCCACCAAGCACAGTGCCATCAGCACACGGTGCCCACCTAGCACAGTGCCATCAGCACACGGTGCCCACCTAGCACAGTGCCATCAGCACACGGTGCCCACCTAGCACAGTGCCATCAGCACACGGTGCCCACCTAGCACAGTGCCATCAGCACACGGTGCCCATCTAGCACAGTGCCATCAGCACAAGGTGCCCACCTAGCACAGTGCCATCAGCACAAGGTGCCCACCTAGCACAGTGCCATCAGCGCACGGTGCATCAGCACATGGTGCCCACCTAGCACAGTGCCATCAGCACACGGTGCCCACCTAGCACAGTGCCATCAGCACACGGTGCCCACCTAGCACAGTGCCATCAGCACACGGTGCAACCACTAACCGCACAGATCCTCCTCACACTGAGCAGCAGCATCTCTCTACAGCGATGTGATAAAGTGATGGACTGTACCATCCGGCACAGGGGTGCTTTAGCTTCTTGTGTATTGTTACCAGGGACACATGTAACGTGTGCTATAATCAGTGTGACTCAATCTCATTTTACAATTAATATATACACATTCCGATTAATTAACATTGACAATTGCTTATGACATCGTTGTCCTTGGAGCTTAGAAGTGATCGCCGTCCCCTATTTTGCATTGGTAGCGTCCATGTAGAAAAGGGTCTCTGGGGCTCGGAGCGGCTCAGTGTGAGCAGGCGGCAGTGCGGGTGGGAGCGGCTTCTGTCCGTCTGTTTATTCGGGGGTCTCTGCTGCTCTGTTCTACCCTGGACCCCCTTCCCCCAATATCCGGAGCTAGACCACACAATGGCCGGTGAGTAGGAGCCGTGGCTCTGCCTTCAGTGCGGTGTTATGTGGGGTGCACGCCAGGAGCCCCTGGGAGAGAGAGAGGGAGGGGCACTCGCAAGGGCAGGAATTGTGGGTGCCCCTGGTCGTGGCATGCAGGCTGGTGCTGTGGGTTGTGACTCCTCCCTGTATGGTTTTGGGGTGTGACCCCTTATTTTGGGGGGTCTTTCAGCATCTTACACTTTTGGGGTGTTGCACAGTTAACCCCTTCCTCTCCACCAAGGTTTGACCCCTCTATCCAGTCCTATAACCTGACTGCACCCCACCCTGTGCCTCCCAGTGACTGGGTACAGTGAGGGCTCTCATGTATGTGACCGGTGGTCCGCAGAGCTTACACTCTATACCCAGGGGGCATGTGCTTGTGATGTACGATCGTGCGGTATTCGGCTGATGGTAAATATCCTATGTATCATGTTGTGAGGTTTACCATGATCCCCATGGGTTATTTTTGTGGACGCTGGAGCTCGTGATATATGTTCCGTCTGATCGCCCTCATATTGGCGTAGTGTCGTGTGCTTATGGCGGTATTATATGCGCCATGGGAACCCCAGGAGCTTGCAACCTGTTGCCATGCAGCGGACCGCTCTACTCCCTAGGGAGCGATATTCCCATCCCCCTTCCGTCACTCCGTAACGCCAATGGCGACTCCAGCTTGCGGATATAAGTTTCATAGCGAGCTGCCACATCTGATGAGCGCGCGGTGTGCAGCGAGACGAGCGTTGGAGGACGCAGCAGATTGGAGCTCTTGTCACAATGGAGAGAACAGATGTGGTTTTCATGACGAGGACGGATCCCGGCTGGATGTAAATCGTCAGGATATCAGGTCATGCCAGGATGGACGTCGCTTCTCTGGGCACAAGAGCTTGCACTTTAGTAATGCCAGGAATGTCATCGTGGGCTGATGATTGACAGTTCCTGATTCCTTTCGCTTTTTCTGTTTTGCAAGTTTTTCCCTCTAGATTATGTGATTGTGGGTGAGTCGTGGGCCGCGGCTCCATGGTGCCATTGAGAGTCAATTCACACATGGCAAATTTGTCAGGTTTTTAGTAACAACTGTCTCCTTGAACTTCTATGCAAGTTGTCTGTTATTTGGCTCTTTGTTTTTTTTGCACAGTTTGTCTGCGGCCACAGTGGACCCCGATCTGCTTTTCACGTGTCCTTTGGCTCCTAACTTTGGTGCTTCCGTCACAGGTCGCTCGGCCAAACATCGCTCTGTGCATCTGCTACATCTGCAACCACGACGAGCAAGTCACGAACAGCCGACAGTCCGACTTTTTGCCACTTGCTTGAAGTGGCCCCTTGTGGGGTGCAGTGTTACCCCATTCACCTGTATTACGCTGCAATGAAGCAGCGGAATAGAGCGATTTCTGGCCACGCCACCTGCGTTGCTGCCAAAGCCGTCTTGTTGCCCCTGCAATTATCTTAGCATCCACAGAATAGGTGAGAGGACCCCCGCCGATAATCAGGATGGGCCTCTGAAATGCTCCATTTGTTGTCTACGGGACCCCCGGACAGAACAGAGTAGAGTCCTAGGCTATGACTGGCAGTCCCATAGACCGGGAATGGATAAATGATGCATGTGCTCAGCACAACCAAAGCATTTCAGAACCCCATTTTTGGGGGTCCGACATGTATAGGTGAGAAGGTGCCTAGTTGGAATATCCCCTTTAAGTTGTTTCGATTGGGCGACTTTAACACTCACTTGCAGAGTAGATGATAAATGTCTGACCATTGCGGACCCCTCCTGTCACTAGAGCAGGGGTCCTGACGCAAGACCGCAGTGAGGAGGCTTTCGACTGGAGCGTGGGTGAGCGTGCCTCTGTTGATGACTGGTCTGCAGGGAGCATGCTCGACCGCTGCTCTGCCCCATTCCGGTCATGCAGCTGCGGAGGAACATGGTGTTCGGTGGCACCACCGGATATTTTTCAATTTTCTTGCAAATAAGTGAAAAATGTTGATGCCGATGTCACGTGAGCCCCTGCGGTTATGTGCTGCCACTTTGGTTACTACGGTGGCAGTGCCAGTCCAATAGAGACCAAGCCTAGCTATAGCGGGGTGCCCCATACCTTGGCTCCAGTCTTCGTTGGGACCATAAGACCCGGCTGCCAGGACTACAGTGCTATGAATGGCATTTCATGATCGTACAATTTGCCTAAAGACGGTCCAAAACTGATGTTAACCCATAAATGCAAAAATTGGGTGTAGAATGACATCTGCAAGTGTGCGGCATAGACTGGCACAAACATTGAAGGACAGGAGCCCCGGTTATACCGTGTCATCCTGGGGCCTTACTTTTATTAGGGGACCCATGCAGGGGTCATGGAAAGCTGGATGAAGCTCTTAGGGCAGCTATTGTAGTGATCTCCCAGCTTTCCATTCTGCAGGTTGCATGTAATGGTTTTGGGGCAATGTTTCAGCATTTTTAAGGCCGTGCCACTCTTCGTGAGCGGAGGTGTACCAGGTGCCTACTGCCTCATTGAGGTTGATACTTCTCATGACAGGTCCTCATTTAAAGAAACATGCACCCCACTTGTAACCTGATGTTCCTCATTATCCATCCTCAGGAGACCACAGCAGACCACAGCGTTGGAATGAATGGGAGAAGTATTGTAAATCATTTGTCTTTTTGGCTGTGATAAGGTTTATTATGTGCAGAGATGATTCATTACATGGATTAATGTGGGACCTGGCCGGGATAGTCACCTCCTGCGATCAGCCATGGGAGCTCCCCCTGCAGGCTGACCCTGTAACTGCAGAATCTGTGCTGCTGCAGTAAGTGATGTGTACTTACTCATACGGGTGATAAATATTTCAGCCGCTGGATTACGGCCAGAAATTGCTCAATAGTACGTTATTATGTAACCGGCTTGGTATGGATATACAGTGGTACCAGGTGCCTTAATTTAAAGGGGTCCGCCCTTTTGTGTGCCCTTCATTCATTGAGGGGTGACAGTTAATATGGCTGACATTACAACTTGTCACCCAGCTTTTTTTTAGGTGCCTATGCACTTTGCCGACAATTGTCTTCTGTCCCGTCCTCTAAAACACATGCATGGTCAGCCGACATGAGCGTGCATGCGGAAAGGGTAAAGCATTATCTTCATTGGAAAAAAAAATGTTTTGACACTGAAATGCAACATGCCTGATCCTGGCATAATCGGGGAGAGCTGGGATGCCCCCACACCCTCTGCCAAAATCAAAGCGTGTGTCCGAGACTGGATACTGACTGTACTGTCACATTTACAGTGGGGAAAATAAGTATTTGATACACTGGCGAATTTACAAGTTTTCCCACCTACAAAGAATGGAGAGGTCTGTAATTTTTATCGTAGGTACACTTCACCTGTGAGAGAGAAAGTCTAAAAGAAATCCAGGAAATCACATTGTATGATATTTATATAATTCATTTGCATTTTATTGCATGAAATTAATATTTGATACAATAGAAAAACAGAACTTAAAGGGGTTATCCACTACTTTCATATTGATGCCCTATCTGTAGGATGGTACATCAATGTATGATCGGCCAGGGTCCCGCACCCAGCACCCCCGCCGATCAGCTGTTATCGATGACGGTGGCCGGAAGTGCTTACCTGCAGTGCTTGGCCGCCAAGTTGCAGGGGCCGGCGCTTGTTACTGCACATCTGCCTCCTATTCAATTCAATGGGATGCGGATGCCCAGTACCCCGCGGCGGCTACTACAGATGGACGGACAAGCACCGCAGGTAAGGACTTCCGGCCGGCGGCCAACGCCGCTGGCACCGATAACAGCTGATCGGTGGCGGTGCTGAGTGCAGGACCCTGGCCGATCATACTTTGATGCCCTATCCTACAGATAGGGCATCAATGTGAAAGTAGTGGACAACTTCTTTAATATTTGGTCAAGAAACCTTTGTTTGCAATTACACAGGTCAGACGTTTCCTGTAGATCTTGACCAAGTTTGCACACACTGCAGCAGGGATTTTGGCCCACTCCTCCATACAGATCTCCAGATCTTTCGGATTTCAGGGCTGTCATTGGGCAACATTGAGTCTCAGCTCCCTCCAAAGATTTTCTATTGGGTTCAGGTCTGGAGACTGGCTAGGCCACTCCAGGACCTTGAAATGCTTCTTACAGAGCCACTCCTTAGTTGCCCTGGCTGTGTGTTTCGGATAATTGTCATGCTGGAAGACCCAGTCACAGCCCATTTTTAATGCTCTTACTGAGGGAATGAGGTTGTTGGCCAAAATCGATCCATCCATCCTCCCTTCAATACGGTGCAGTCATCCTGTCCCCTTTGCAGAAAAGCACCCCCAGTATGATGTTTCCCCCACTATGCTTCACAGTTGGGATGGTGTTCTTGGGGTTGTACTCATCCTTCTACTTCCTCCAAACATGGCGAGTGCAGTTGATACCAAAAAGTTCTATTTTGGTCTCATCTGACCACATGACCTTCCCCCATGCCTCCTATGGATCATCCAGATAGTCATTGGCGAACTTCAAATGGAACATGTGCTGGCGTGAGCAGGAGGACCTTGCGTGCCCTGCAGGATCTTAATCCATGACGGCGTAGTGTGTTACTAACGGTAATGTTTGAGACTGTGGTCCCAGCTCTCTTCAGGTCATTGACCAGGTCCTCCCGTGTAGTTCTGGGCCGATTCCTGATGTTTTTCAGTCATCCTTACCCCAAGAGGCGAGATCCTGCATGGAGCTTGAGATCGAGGAAGATTGACAGTCATCTTGTGTTTCTTCCATTTTCTAATAATTGCGCCAACAGTTTTTGCCTTCTCACCAAGATGCTTGCCTATTGTCTTGTAGCCCATTCCAGTCTTGTGCAGGTCTACAATTTTGCCCCTGGTGTCCTTAGACAGCTCTTTGGTCTTGGCCATGGTGGAGAGGTTGGAGTGTGATTGATTGTGCGTGAGGACTGGTGTCTTTTGTTAACGAGTTCAAACAGGTGGAATTAATACAGGTAATGAGTGCAGAGTAAGGAGGGCTTCTTAAAGAAAAACTAACAGGTCTGTGGGAGCCAGAATTCTTGCTGGTTGGTAGGTGATCAAATACGTATTTCATGCAATTTAATTATGTAAAAATCATACAATGTGATTTTCTGGTTATTATTTTTAGATTCTGTCTCTCACAGGTGAAGTGTACCTACGATAAAAATTACAGACCTCTCCATTCTTTGTAGGTGAGAAAACTTGTAAAATCGGCAGCATATCAAATACTTATTTTCCCCACTGTATTTTCCAGCTGTTGTGTAGACCCCCATTCACCTCCACCGCAGCCGATGGCTCCCACCCTGCACGTGACATCTCACTAGGGCGATTGTTATTTGTAGCCGTCTCATTAGTGACTTCATTATATAGAAGGAGTCCTCCCCGTCTCTAGGATGCCCCCCCAGAGACGTCGGGGTCTCAGAAGACCTTCAGATATTTTGCAATTGTTATTCTGGTGACATTTACATGTTGGATATTTTTAGCTGTAAGCTCCTGGGACGAGGGCAATTATTATACTGTATCCTCTATATGGGGCGATGCTGATATTTGCACTTTATACAGGTTTTCGTATTACAGCATATCACCACGTATTGCTTTGATTTGTCAGATCGTTAGCGTCTGACTATTAGGACCTCAAGATTCGGGGTACTGGGTCCCCCACGTACATACATGAAGATTGCAATACAGTGCCAGTCCTGTAAATAGAGATTTTCTGAAATTGGGGAATTGCTTTAAGTGCAATTCCCTATTGGACCTCTGAATGTTATTGAGACCTACCTGCACTAGGACGCACCATAGAGCGTCATATCCAAAACACGGCGGCCGTAGCGCGAAGTTGGAATTAATAACGTCTGGCATCTAATAAGTGATTTCTGTGAACTGAGCGCCCTCCGGCTCCTAGAGCGCGAGCGAGCGGACGGAAGCGCCAGTAGCCGTAATCCGAGTAAATATTGTGTGTGTTTGTTTGGACATGACTAAATCGCGAGGTTTGTAGGGATCACGGCGAGGCGGCCGGGGCTCAGATTGGGGAAGGGTGAGGAGGGGGGTTTGCAAAAGACTCTCGGCTCTTGTTTATCAAAAAAGTGTGAGAATACGTCAGGATTTTTCCCCGCGCCTTCTGCTGCGTCCATCTGTCCGGCTCCAATCCTGCTACATATTTGCCAAATTCCCTTTGTTCTCCTGTGTCCGGGTTGCGGGACATTCTCCAGATGACTTGTCCTGATAGATCTGAAACGGTCTGCCCATCCCTGGATGGTCATTAGGAGAAAAAAACAAATCCCTTGATCGTCCTGTTAAATCTGTTTCTGGGAAAGCTGGGTGACCACAATTATTAGGAGTCCGAAATAACTGGATGGATTTGCCGTTCTGTAGCATCGGAATCAGGCCTGTGGAGTTGGTAAACCAAACCTCCGACTCCTCAATTTCCTTGACACCGACTCCCTCATACACGGCTCATGTTTAAGTGATAAATTTACTGTAGCACAGATTCATCTCAGCTAAAAGTCCAGACCCTTAGATCAGGAATAGGACAGACATTTATAGGACATTTCATAACTTTCCCAAATTCTAATGAAAAAATATTCCCCACAAACTGCATTGAGCTACTGTACCCAATTTATTATATATTTTAGGAGTCGGAGTTGGTCCATTTTATACCGGCTCTGACTCCACAGCCCTGATCGGAATCGCTGCACGCGGCCGACGTTTCTGGGGTTGTCGCCCATCTTTCCAAAACCCCAAAGTGACAAAGTGGTGCAGAAATACATCCCCTATCCTATACAGAATGAATACGCTGAGGCTGGGAAAGCTGCTTGACGGATGTGGTGGATATAAGGGTCTTTTATATGTTGCGTTTTGGGAGCGGCATCCATTGCTCTCCCAACACTTGTGGTGAGACAACCTCCACCCTCGGTGGTGAGCTCAGCCCTCGCCGGTTCTGCCAGAGCCGCTGTCTGCAAAGCATTAGCCTAGAAGGGGTTACAGCATTTCCTCATCTCTCGCCAGCGTTCTGCTCCCATATTTATGTTAAGCGTTTTACCAGGAAACATCCTGAGAGATAAATATATCATGTCCAGGTATGTTCTGGAATGTGTAACTCTGACAGCGTATCGGCAGCTGCCCATTAACCCATTCCTGCTGCGCTGGACAGTCCACTCTGCCGGACAGTCCGCCCCGCTGCACAATGGGCACAGTTCTACACCTTGGTGAAACCATATCTGATGCCAACCTTACTCTTAGGGCCCATCATAGACCAGACCCTAATTTCTGGGTGCATTGGCCTCCTCGGCCTGTCCTCAGCCATGGCGGTACCTGCACAGTGGCGACCGGGATCTGTGGAGTTTCAGATCTATTGTTCATGGTCGCGGTGCTCTTGACAGTGAAGCAGGAAATTGCAGCTGATCTCATACTCATCCGCGGCGTCTCCACACTTCCCTTCACCCCATCACTTTCATGTCATAGGAATGAGGGAAAGTGGAGATAAAGGGGGGGTTGTCGCAGATTTTTTCCATGTCGTATTTGGTCAGATCGAGGCCGTTTTATTCGGTGTAACAAGGCAAGTCAGGACTTTGGAAAGCTGAGCGACAACCCTTGTAGAGCGGAAATGGCCTCCAAGAAGTTGTCACCCTGCTCTCCCTGACTTGACGACACTGATGATTTTTCCGATTTTGGGTTAAAGTGGTCTTGGGAGAAATGGTGTGCGAGCAGCGGGCCTCATTATAATGGAGGCAGCGCGTAATCATATGTATAACACTTGTGACCTGCGATATTAATGATCGTGGCCGACCTTTGTAATTATGGAGTATTGATGGTTCAGCGGAGAAAAGGTGAATATCCATAAGTCATTCAGAAAAAGAATGCTTCGTATGGGAGGCGCCAAAGATTTTGCGGTAGAGAAGCCTGTGTGATGTGCGGTCATAGAGCCTGGGTATGGAGGGGTCGGGGGACATCAGGACTTGCATGGGCCCTAATTATAGATACAGACAGCCTGGGCTTATCTGGGGAAATGCATGGCGCACTGTCGGGTAGTACATTTATTGCCATTGAGGACACCCTTGGCTTTGGATGTGTAATACCACATTGCAGGTTGGGTATATCGGCCCTGGTGGTCCTCGCCTGTGATGAAAGCTGCAACCCTCAGCAATCATTTTCCTGTTGTTCTATCAGGACAACCCCTTTAAGGCTGGGTACTCATCACCTTTAGACCCACGATCAAGGCTTACATCTGAAGCCCCCAAAAATGGATTTGGTGGAAACCCCTGAAGGAGCCGTTCACTATGAGGCAGATGGAGTCACTTACGCTTCTGTTCTGGCATTGTTTGTCTCTCTAGGAGGACACGTGCGGTCTACCATGACGGACACCACCAGAAAGTGACTCCATCTGACTCATTATATTGATTGGCAGGAGATTTCACTGAATCCCATTATTTGGGGCCTTAGAAGCCCCTGATGGTGTCTCGATTGTGGGGTCAAACGCAATGTGGTTGCTTTTCAACCGGTGGCAAAACACCACAGCTTTTGGCTGTCGGGTTAAGCTGGGCGTTGTAGTTTTGCAACAGTTGGAGAGCAGTTATCAACTTGCTTAACATGACCATATATGGTGTGCTGTCAAGCGCTTCAACAACTTACTTTACAACATGCTGAAAATAAACTTTACTCTTATCCAATCCTTTTTCTAGAAATAATTTGTCCTGCCCGGACATCCAGTGCCAGAGACGATACGGTTGCCTCACCGCTTAGGAGGTTGGGAATGTAAATGGGACGTGCATAGTAATGGGGGAATAATGGGATATAGGTTGTCAACAAGCATTGCTGTCTGATGTGTATGGAGTCATGGCTCGGACCCCGCGGCTCGGGTTCTGCTCTGCCTTCTGCTCCAATTACTACGTGAAATGTAAAATTAAGCTAATATATTACGGCTGGTGAAAAGTACCTGGATCAGGTTTTCTGGGAGCCGAGCGTTTGTCTTGGCTCTGGAGACCGGTGTAATGAAGCCAGACCTGGGCCGGAGCTGGCAAACCGGGAACGCTGCCAACATGAGTGCAAACTCCCTGTTGACTTCCATTATTACCCCGATGCCGTTACGTCTGTGCGGGGCCCGGAGAGTCGCAGAGCCCTCGTCTATGCCAGATGCAATCATAAGGTGAATGTGGGGGCAGGGGCCGAGGTGCGAGGTCCCAACCGTACCACGACTTGGGAGGGCAGATTACTGAGAAAAGTCCCTTTTACTGCAGGATTCAGGCTGTCAGTACATTGTGGGACTTTGTAATGGGGGGGGGGGGCACAGACTTTACAGTTAATGCCACCATATAGGTCAGAACTAGCGGACGGAGGAGATTTTGCATTGAAATCCTAGGAGAGACACTAAACCTATCTCCTATGCTAGCGTTAAAGGCAACCTATAATTCCCTGTTATCAGCCATTTTTATTCCAGATAGCGATCCTCACCCATGATTACTATTCAAAAAAAACATGAAAAACTTTCCTACAGTGTACTAAGTATAAAATAAAAACACTTTAAATCTGTGTACCAAATATCCAAAATAACATGAAAAACTTTCCCACAGTATACCAAACAAAAAAAGCCTGAAAAAGCTATCCGTCGTGCCTGGCTTCTGTAAATGGCGTGTAGTATGCTCCTCCGTGTGCGTTCCTAGCAGCGAGACTGCACATCTCCTACATCACTGCGTCCATATACCGGATGTCACTAGAGATGGTGCCCAAATCTGAAAACGGGCATTTTTGTAAAAACTTTGGTTCAATGCCTCAAAAAAACTCCTTAGATTCTTCCATACATTTTAGCATTTAACAGCTGTTCCTGCCAACCGCCTCCCTTCATACTTATGCATGCTCACAACGGCTGAGCGTGCTTGTGTTCTCAATAAGGAGAGGGGAATAAGCTGACCTATCCCTTGAAAAAGGATTGGACATGTTGAATTTTGACATGCCCAATCCTTATTCCTCCCTCACATTAGATGGATGGCCTTTGTTGGTCAAATTGGCCGATTCAGCCAACATTAATGTGTATGATCACATTTTATAAGCTGATGACCTTCAGATAAAAGTACCCCCGCCCCCATAGCAATACCTCTGCTGTCTGCCCCTTTCCTGACATTGGGTTATTCGATTCTGCTAGCGGCACAGAAACAAACATGGCTCCGGACGGGATGAAAGGCATGTTTACCAGGGCGACTTTCTCCTTTTAGCTCGCAGGCAGTAGAACAAACCCTTATTTGCTGCTTTATGGCACAAGTGTGTTTTTTTACGAGGGACTGTTGGGTCCCTTCTGACCCCGCTGGCCGAGCCCTAGAGACGGGGCCTCCAGATCCTTTTTTTGCACCTCATGTGTTGGGACAGACATCACATTTATTGACAAGTCCTGAAAGAGGCTTTCAGAAAGAGCCAGATTTAGCGGCTGAGCCAGGAGGGGGCGAGAAGAATGGGGTAATGGCTGAATAACAACTGGACGTCATTAACGGGGACATGTGGCCACAAATATAAATGAGGAGACGCCCAGCGAGACTCAAGGCCAAGTGTAGGTGCAGGAATCTTCTCACGCTGGACGGGGTCTTCATCGCTGGTAATTGGCCTGGTGGGCGTCCTTTTGCCTTTTTACATTCATGCCCTACAGCAGTGATCTCCAATCTGCTAGTCTCCGGCTGTTGTAATCCCACAACGCCCCAATAGTGAGTTGTAGTTGTACAACAGCCATAGAGCTATAGGTTGGAGAACACTGTGGTGGGGCATATTGGGGGTTGTAGTTTTACAACAGAGTGAAAGTCACAGCTTGGAAAAACATTTTTTGGTACTGAAGTTTTTTGGAGCACAGTGAGAGTTGTAGTTTTACACATTGTGATGGGGCTCGAAGAATAGTGGGAGTTGTAGTTTTGCAACAGTTGGAGAGCGGCAGATAAGAGAACATTGTGGTAGGGTTTGTGGGTGTCCTGGGATAATGGGAGTTGTAATGTTGCTACAGCTGGGGAGTATGCTTTAGTAGGACAGTGTTCCCCAACAGCCTATGACTGCAATGGCATGATGGGTGTTGTAGTTTTGCAGCATCTGGAGAGTCAGAGATTGCAGGGGGGAAACTGTTGTGTAGGATGAGGTTTTCATGGCATAATGGGAGTTGTAGTTGTGCAACCACTGGAGAGCCACAGACTGCAGAACATTTTGGTAGGACTTATGACTATTGGGACATAGTGGAAGTTGTAGTTTTGCAAAAATTTTGGAGCCACAGGTTTGAGCCCAGTTCCTTGCAGTCTAGTATGAGGACCCACTGCTGTCTGTTAGTCACCTGAACCTTGTGGAAAGCCACAGGTTGGGCCAGATTCTCCTGTCTTTGTCCTTTCCAAGTTGATAGGTCACCAACTATTGCAAAATTACTACTCGTAGTCGGCTGTCAGGACATCCTGGGAGTTGCTGTTTTACACCAGCTGGAAAGCATTGAGGGGGCAAGAACCTTGCCAGGTACGGCTTCTGCATTGGGGCGACAACAAAGGAAGGGAAGGGGCGCTGGAAAGTACGGTCACTCTGAGGAAGGGAAGGGATGCTGGAAAGTACGGTCACTCTGAGGAAGGGAAGTGGCGCTGGAAAGTACAGTCACTCTGAGGAAGAGAAGGGGCGCTGGAAAGTACGGTCACTCTGAGGAAGGGAAGGGGCGCTGGAAAGTACGGTCACTCTGAGGAAGGGAAGTGGCGCTGGAAAGTACGGTCACTCTGAGGAAGGGAAGGGATGCTGGAAAGTACGGTCACTCTGAGGAAGGGAAGTGGCGCTGGAAAGTACAGTCACTCTGAGGAAGAGAAGGGGCGCTGGAAAGTACGGTCACTCTGAGGAAGAGAAGGGGCGCTGGAAAGTACGGTCACTCTGAGGAAGGGAAGGGGCGCTGGAAAGTACGGTCACTCTGAGGAAGGGAAGTGGCGCTGGAAAGTACGGTTACTCTGAGGAAGGGAAGGGGCGCTGGAAAGTACGGTCACTCTGAGGAAGGGAAGGGGCGCTGGAAAGTACGGTCACTCTGAGGAAGGGAAGTGGCGCTGGAAAGTACAGTCACTCTGAGGAAGGGAAGGGATGCTGGAAAGTACGGTCACTCTGAGGAAGGGAAGGGATGCTGGAAAGTACGGTCACTCTGAGGAAGGGAAGGTGCGCTGGAAAGTATGGTCACTCTGAGGAAGGGAAGGGGCGCTGGAAAGTGCGGTCACACTGAGGAAGGGAAGGGATGCTGGAAAGTACGGTCACTCTGAGGAAGGGAAGGGGCTCTGGAAAGTACGGTCACTCAGAGGAAGGGAGGGGGGGCTGGAAAGTGCGGTTACTCTGAGGAAGAGAAGGGGCGCTGGAAAGTACGGTTACTCTGAGGAAGAGAAGGGGCGCTGGAAAGTACGGTTACTCTGAGGAAGAGAAGGGGCGCTGGAAAGTATGGTCACTCTGAGGAAGGGAGGGGTGCTGGAAAGTACGGTCACTCTGAGGAAGGGAAGGGGCGCTGGAAAGTACAGTCACTCTGAGGAAGGGAAGGGGCGCTGGAAAGTACAGTCACTCTGAGGAAGAGAAGGGGCGCTGGAAAGTACGGTCACTCTGAGGAAGAGAAGGGGCGCTGGAAAGTACGGTTACTCTGAGGAAGGGAAGGGGCGCTGGAAAGTACGGTCACTCTGAGGAAGGGAAGGGGCGCTGGAAAGTACGGTCACTCTGAGGAAGGGAAGGGGCGCTGGAAAGTACGGTCACTCTGAGGAAGGGAAGGGGCGCTGGAAAGTGCGGTCACTCTGAGGAAGGGGCGCTGGAAAGTACGATCACTCTGAGGAAGGGAAGGGATGCTGGAAAGTACGGTCTCTCTGAGGAAGGGAAGGGGCGCTGTAAAGTACGGTCACTCTGATGAAGGGAAGGGGTGCTGGAAAGTACGGTCACTCTGAGGAAGGGAAGGGGCACTCTGAGGAAGGGAAGGGGCGCTGGAAAGTACGTTTACTCTGAATTGTGTTTCATCTGGGATTCCAAAATGTGGAGAGGAGACAGTGATAAATGGTGGAATAGCAGATATACAGGGGTGTACTGTACGACCTGCACTCGCATGACAGAAATGATCCAAAACGGGCAGGGATCCTGCAGAGGGGGCGATTAGTATAGTGCAATTATATGAATGTGTCCAGCGCTTGTATACAGGGGACTGCCGGCTGGGTGGACATCCTAAGGTGGTCTTCTAATGCACTTAATGGAAAGGTTTCATGGGGTGGGGGTTTGGGTTATCTCTGCTGTAATAGAAGCCCAAATGTGTGTGTGTGGTGGGGGGTCTGTGCACATAGAGACATGCAGGGGATAGAAATATGAGGAATTGTGTGCTGGGGGTCTCCACGTACAGTGCAAAGAGCTATTTGGATGCCCCCCACCCACCTTCCTCACTGCCAATTAGAGAGAGAAGCCATACAGCGGTGGGGTTGTCATGGCGACTGGAGAGAAGTGCAGAACCAGGGTGATGACATCACTGTGCTATTATGGGATGGAGGCAGTGATTTCCTCCATATAGAGGCCTGCTCTCCTCCAGTCCATATAATCACGTGCCGCCTGTACGAGAGGAGCTGATGACACGACGTGGAAATGTGATTGGGATCCAGAAATTGGTGAATAGGGAGATTTTAGATGATTACTACACCTGTGACAAGATGGCTGAGCCTGCAGCGGCGGCAGGGGAGTGATGAATTCACACATACTAGCATTGTGTATCTGTTCGGTAATATGGCGGTAATATATACTGCTAGCCTATAGCTGCCCCAGTGTACGCACATTACACCTCCAGGGGTTTTCTCACCTCCCATCCTGCACCCATAGACATAATATGGTGTCGCCCCATGGCAGATATAACGGCTCCCCCTTTTCTGGGAAGAATTTCTACAAGATTTTGGAGGCGTCTGTGGGAGTTTTTGCCCCTTCATCCAGAAGAGCATTTGTGGGGTCAGATACTGATTTTGGGGGGAGGGCGGGGTCACCATCTCCATTATAGGATGGGGCTGAAGTCCGGACTCTGTGCGGCCGCTCATGTTCTCCCTCCATGTCTGTATGGAGCTTGTGCACTGGGCACAGTAATGGGGAACAGAAAAGGGCAAACCCCAAACTGTTCCCACAAAGCTGGAAGCTACAATTGTCCACAATGTCTTGTGGAGAAGATTAAGATTTCCCTTCCCTAGGATTCAGAGGCCGAGGCCGACCCCTGATAACAGCCCATAGCATTATCCTCCTCTACCATCTGTACAGCGGCACAATGCAGTCAGGAGGTAACGTTCTCCTGGAATCACCAAACCCAGACTCCTCCATCAAACGCTGGATAGAGAAGTGCGATCCATCCCTGCACAGAACACATCTCCTCCAGAGTCCAGTGGTGGCGGCTTTACACCACTCCATCCGACGCTCGGCATTGTGCTTGGTGATGTACGGCTGCATGCAGCTGCTCGGCCATGAAGCTTCTGGCGGGGGCGCTGTGTTTGTGCTGATATTATACCAGAAGAGGTCTGGACTCTGCAGTTATGGGGTCAGCAGAGCGGTGGTGACTTTTCTGCCCTCTGGTCCTCAGCACTCGGCCCCCCGCTCTGAAACGTCATGGGGATCTCCACTTTGTGGCTGATTTGCTGCGGTTCCTTCCTCTTCCCAATAATATCACTACAGGTGATGGGGGAAGATTTAGGAGGAAGTAATGTCATGATTGGACTTATTGGGGCCGGAGGTTATACACTAAGGTCAATGTGGCCAGAGGTTATAACCCAGGGGCAGGGGAGGTTATACACTGGGGAATAAAAAATCCAAATGTAATGATGAAGACATGTATCCTATACTACTTTTCACTATATGGTTTGTGATATGGGCACCATCAGTCAGAAGTGAGGTACAGGATGATGGATAAGTAGTTGGCGGACAGCTGTCGCCAGGTCGCTGAGGATTATTCCCGGTTGATAACGTCACTGCCATCCGTTCGAGAAACCTGTGACTGATTTAGTCTCAGCCCTGAGGATCGATAGGAGGAGCTGGGAATAAGTGTTTTATTATAGTGCATGTCACCCGGGGATATGAGAACAGCGTCCTATATCACCCTGCCAGCGCTGCGGTATGATGTACTGCCCGAGCCCTACACTATTTCCAGCACATCACTCTGCTATTCCACTAATTAAAGGGCCACGAAAACTAAAGGTCCCTTCACAGGGGCAGATAAATGGCTCATCATGATCGCCGACATAATAAACCCCATCATTTGCTTCCATATTTTTCAGTAATTGTGAAGCTTTTCGATTGCACACCTATTAGATGCATATTTACACGAGGGACGTGCGGACGACATGCAATGGTTTTTGCGTCACCTTAAAAGCAATTGATCACTGGGTAATGATGGCGGATGATCGCCCAAACGATCGCGATTGTCAATGACGATCATCTTCCTCTGAAAAAGCCCATAAAATCATATAATATAAGTAGAGATTGTGCGTTTTCAGTCATCTCATTGAAAAATTCTAAGGTCTCCTACAGTTTTACATGGCAGATAATAGGGAACAATAGACCAGTTACACTGTGTATAGAGGTTATTATCCGGGACCATATTCTCTCAGAAACACCTTGCTGTTCACCCATCTTGATGGGAAGCCATAGTGCCCTGTAGGGACCATATTGGCTTGTTCCTCTGCTGTTATTTTTGTGACAGGAATGACCTACAAAGATGGCGGACATTGAATAATTCACTATATTTTCATTTGCGCCTGACTGGGAAGTTTTACGTTGATGGGGCTGGATAGATTCAGACTGTGTGTAAATTGCCTCAGACTGTGCTCCTTGCACATCTTTTATTATATTCTTTGATAAATTTACCACTTTTCTCTATTGGTATAATGTTACTCGGTGATTAACTCATTAGTGCCCTTTGGCTGACAGGCCTGTTCAGGATGAGGGGCTTCACTCATGTCATGGCCTGAACTAAAAAGCAGAATCCGTTCAGGTTGAACATTGGGTCAACGTGCGGTCAGACGAGAAGGATATCGCCTCACGCCCTGTATTATAGCGCCCAGGCTTCATCTCATGATCACCGCTGATGAAAGCTGAGATATCAGAGGCTTTTGGTTTGGTTCTGATTGGTGATTTTTTTTCCATAAGGATACCACAAAACAACTCCTCTTATCTCAGCTTCTTGGACCTTCGCGGTATTTGCTGGTCACAGTATGGCGGCATTATAATTCCGCACCCCCGCCTCCTGTGCGTTGGTGCAGGACATGTCCCCTTTGCTCCTTTCTCTGGCTCCATGGAGTCTCCACTTTCTCCTTTTTATAATTCTCTCCTCACGTGTAAATACCTCATAAAGTGCCCCCATAACATTCATGTCTGCTCTGGTACGCTCATCTCCATATTATGACCGAGCTGCACCTGGCGTGTGGAATTCACAATGGAGGAATGCCGTGCCGTGTCCGTCTCTCCTCCACATTCCTGCACTCAAAATACTTCACAATCCATCTGATTTCACGTGTAAAGTATGGCCGGCCATCTCTGCACGCACCCAGGTTAGAATAATGGTCCCCAGACAGAAGGATCAAGAAAACCAGTGGTGGTCCCCAAAGACAGACTTCTCTAATGTCACCTTCTCAGAAGACCATTTGATTGGACTTCCCCTTTAAGAGGTCTAGTATTAAATACCCCAAAAGTAGCCGTCTTCCATAGTATAAAAAATCCCCACTAAGCGTAATAAATGAAAAGTGACTAAATAGAATTTTAACTTGGTGATGGCTGAGTGACCACCAATATGGCTGCCTTTATGGAACCTACTTTGGTTGGTATTGGTAGTTATAACTACTGAGCGATATATCTGCCTCCACGCCTGTGTGTGTGTGTATATGTATATACAGTACAGACCAAAAGTTTGGACACACCTTCTCATTTCAAGATTTTTATGTATTTTCATGACTATGAAAATTGTACATTCACACTGAAGGCATCAGAACTATGAATTAACACATGTGGAATTATATACTTAACAAAAAAGTGTGAAACAACTGAAAATATGTCTTATATTCTAGGTTCTTCAAAGTAGCCACCTTTTGCTTTGATGACTGCTTTGCACACTCTTGGCATTCTCTTGATGAGCTTCAAGAGGTAGTCACTGGAAATGGTTTTCACTTCACAGGTGTGCCCTGTCAGGTTTAATAAGTGGGATTTCTTGCCTTATAAATGGGGTTGGGACCATCAGTTGTGTTGTGCAGAAGTCAGGTGGATACACAGCTGATAGTCCTACTGAATAGACTGTTAGAATTTGTATTATGGCAAGAGAAAAGCAGCTAAGTAAAGAAAAACGAGTGGCCATCATTACTTTAAGAAATGAAGGTCAGTCAGTCGGAAAAATTGGGAAAACTTTGAAAGTGTCCCCAAGTGCAGTTGCAAAAACCATCAATCGTTACAAAGAAACTGGCTCACGTGAGGACCGCCCCAGGAAAGCAAGACCAAGAGTCACCTCTGCGTCTGAGGATAAGTTTATCCGAGTCACCAGCCTCAGAAATCGCAGGTTAACAGCAGCTCAGATTAGAGACCAGGTCAATGCCACACAGAGTTCTAGCAGCAGACACATCTCTTCAACAACTGTTAAGAGGAGACTTTGTGCAGCAGGCCTTCATGGTAAAATAGCTGCTACCGTAGGAAACCACTGCTAAGGACAGGCAACAGGCAGAAGAGACTTGTTTGGGCTAAAGAACACAAGGAATGGACATTAGACCAGTGGAAATCTGTGCTTTGGTCTGATGAGTCCAAATTTGAGATCTTTGGTTCCAACCACAGTGTCTTTGTGCGACGCAGAAAAGGTGAACGGATGGACTCTACATGCCTGGTTCCTACGGTGAAGCATGGAGGAGGAGGTGTGATGGTGTTGGGGTGCTTTGCTGGTGACACTGTTGGGGATTTATTCAAAATTGAAGGCATACTGAACCAGCATGGCTACCACAGCATCTTGCAGCGGCATGCTATTCCATCCGGTTTGCGTTTAGTTGGACCATGATTTATTTTTCAACAAGACAATGACCCCAAACACACCTCCAGGCTGTGTAAGGGCTATTTGACCAAGAAGGAGAGTGATGGGGTGCTACGCCAGATGACCTGGCCTCCACAGTCACCAGACCTGAACCCAATCGAGATGGTTTGGGGTGAGCTGGACCGCAGAGTGAAGGCAAAAGGGCCAACAAGTGCTAAGCATCTCTGGGAACTCCTTCAAGATTGTTGGAAGACCATTTCCGGTGACTACCTCTTGAAGCTCATCAAGAGAATGCCAAGAGTGTGCAAAGCAGTCATCAAAGCAAAGGGTGGCTACTTTGAAGGACCTAGAATATAAGACATATTTTAAGTTGTTTCACACTTTTTTCTTAAGTATATAATTCCACATGTGTTAATTTATAGTTTTGATGCCTTCAGTGTGAATGTACAATTTCCATAGTCATGAAAATACAGAAAAATCTTTAAATGAGAAGGTGTGTCCAAACTTTTGGTCTGTACTGTATATATATATATATATATATATATATATATATATTATCCATATCCTAGCAATATCACTTACTAAGATGGGAATACCTACTTAGTGTCACTTTGGAGGACCCATAATGTCCATATGTTACACAAACAGCTCACTTATTTTATTGGGACTCTGTAATGCCTCATCTCCCCTGCAGGGGCGCTGTAGAAATATTGTGCACTTGGTTCTACATCCTCCCCCAGGAATTACAGCAGATGCCTGGGACAACCTGTGATCGGCTTCCCTTCTGCTGCATTATGTTTGTGTAGTCATCCTGGTGACTGCACAATGAGATAGATAGTAATGTCATTAGCTTGTGGCCATGATTGACATTACAACCTGCTCCTTTAAGATGCTCTTCTTCCTTAATGAGATCATTCAAAAATTACAGAATAAAAGTCCAAGGTTTTTAAAAAAGAAAACGAAAAAGCTTTCTTGTAAATTTACATTTTCGGCATTGACCATGAGCAGAGACCTGCCTGTGATTTACAAACCCGTCGATGCGACCAGACTTATTCTACAATCGAATTTAGTTAATAACATTTTCTGACATCATGTCTGATGTACGGCAGATGTTCCTCGCCACCCACCCGCCTGTATAGCTGTGGGGAGTACTAGAAATCCCAGCATGTCACACTATAGCCACTTAGAACAAATGTAAAACTTCATACTGCTATGACCCCACCCTCCAAAAATACCCCCCCATCCTACAGAGCAAAACGTCACCCATGGAAATGCTGCCATTATCCACCCCGATACATTGACGCTCTGCGGTCTACTGCGCTGTTCCACTCTCATGCTTTACACTGCAGCTCGTCTTTATAAGATTGGCTGCTGGTTGTCCACACAAGCCCTCCCTGGAGACTTCACCACAGTAAGAGTAATTAACCATTTTTAGGTCATCTTCGTTGTGGGGCGACATTTTGGGCTGAGCAGTTTTGACTGGCTTCCCTTAAGACTTGGAGGCTTGTCCTCATTATAGGGAATGTGTCTTCAGAAAATGACCTATCGTTAAGTTTTTATGTTAACTGTATGGTTTACAAAGTTTCCATTTTTCCACATCCCTGTCTGCAATTTTCACACTGGCCACTAGGCCTTACACTGGACTCATAATTCCAGTTCTGTACAGACAACTTTACAACAGTCTCATTGTCATCACAGACAGGATTACAATGAAAGGTAGCAACTCTGTATACAGTAGATAATGCCAAGGAGAGAGGTTGGCGTGTTCTCAGTTGTGTGGTTTGATGGTTTGGTGAAGTGGGGTACTTCAACCCCAGAAAACTGTAGACAGTAATTCACACTGGACATGCGAAAGAGTTTATTTCATGTCCAAAAATTAATCGTGTGCACATACATGACGGGTGCAGGAATATGCGACATAAAATGTTTTTTAACATTTCAACCCTTCATGGGTCTTATTCATAAAGTCGCTTAGTGTAGATAGCAAACGGGCGCTCCCATTGAGAAATCCACAAGACGAAGGCGCGGGAGCGCCCTTTTGCTATCTACACTAAGCGACTTTATGAATAAGACCCAGGAATGGTTGTAACATTAAATAACATGAAATAAACTATTTTGCATGTCCCAAGAAGTTTGCGGTGAATTACTGTCTACAGTAGATAATTCAACATACATTGTTCACAATAGGTGATGTCACAGCTCACCTCCTCCTTCTGGACAATGACTGATAACACCACTATAATACAGTAGATAACACAGGATCCACCAATCACTATAGGTGATGTCACAGCTCACCTCCTCCTTCTGGACAATGACTGATAACTCCATTTTTTAGTAGTAGATAACACAGGATCCACCATTCACAATAGATGTTACAGCTCACCTCCTCCTTCTGGACAATGATTGATGACTCCATTTTTACAGTAGATAACACAGGATCCACCAATCACAATAGGTGATGTCACAGCTCACCTCCTCCTGTACAATGACTGACACTCCCTGTATACTGTATAGTAGATAACACAGGATCCACCATTAATAGGTGATATCACAGCTCCCCTCCTTCCCCTCCTGTAAAATGATTGATACCACCTCATAACACCTCTATACACAGTAGATAACACAGGACAAACCATTCACAATGGGTGATGTCACAGCTCACCACCCCATCCTCCCTTCACAGTGATCTATGCTTAGATTAGAGCATGACCAGTTTATACAAACAGATCCAAGTCCATTTATTTCTGCTAATATCCATGTGAAGTACAGGAAGTAGGAGCCCGATATTAGACCTAGCTAGTGTGATAATTGCATGGTTTTTAATTCTGTAAAGGTAATGATATGAAATAATATCCATTTTTTAAATACTTTTAACATCAAACCTGATTTAAACAATAGGCAAGCTTCCGATGACAAATTCCTTTAATTGATCCTTAGGCTATGTTCTCACACGTTGGGTTTTTCTGCTTTTTTTGCTGCAGATTTTTATGCAAATTTTCAGCTGTGTTTTGCAGTACCAGCAAAGTCCATGAGAAACCAGATTTCTCTGTTCACACATCTTGTTTTTTTTTTGCTGCGTATTTTGTGCCTTGGTTGGGTTTTTGGAAAATAGAGCATGTCACGTTTTTCACACATAGGAAATAATGGGTGGTGAAAAAAACGCTGAAAAGACGCAGCAAAATTAGCATCTGCGTTTTTTCAGTGCTTTTGATGGCAAAATAGAATGGGGTTCTTTTTTTTCACAGAATTTTATGTACATTCATAAATAGAGACAGAAGGACAGTGAAAAAACGCACAAAAAATGCATAAAAAAACGCAGCAAAAACAGCGTTTTTGATGCAGCTGATTTCCTGCCAGAGATCAGTTTTGCTGCACATTTGTGACGTAAATAAAAAACCAACATGTGTGAACATAGCCTTACTTGGAAGAATGGTCCTTTGACGATAAGCTGATCTCAAATCTGAGAAAAGCTGTCAGTAAGTGTTTAGCTTTCCTGCAGCGCCAACACTGGATAAATGAAGCATTACACATCATCCATTCAATGGGTTGTCTGTGTAATGCAGGACAGGACGTGTCCTCCAGAGAGGGAGACGCTCTTAGTCACCAATAGCCAACACATCCCAGAAGCCAGAATTGCCCTTGTAATGACCGAGGGAATGATCTTCAGACCTTTGCTCCTCGATTCTTTAATTTTTTAGCAAAATACAAAACTTAGCAGTATAAACGAGATTGTGTATAATTTGTCTGTATCTGGATAGACGCTTTCTTTACCCCGCCGGCCCTTAGTATTTCCTTCCCGGTAATTCACTCCAGCTGTGCGGGTGAAAGCTGCACCAGTTTGGGGTCAGGAGTCAGCACCAGCGGGTGGAAGTGTCAAGTTGTCTTTAAAACAAGATGGCTTCTCCTGGCATGGGGCGTCTCTCCCAGTCAGGTGGACTGGGGACCCAGCAGGAGGGTAACCCTGAGTAAATCTCAATTTCCAGATTTCAGGGCTAATAAACTGCTTATATTAACTCGCAGCTTAGAGAGGACCATGCGATACGGTGTTGGGTTGACGACATTTGTGAGGATTAAACCCTCAGGATCCGAGAACAAATTCATCATTATCCACTTGGACTATTAAACTGATGCCCTCCGTGAGTCCTGCAGGCTCACAATCTAAATTCCCTATCAGTTTGTCTTTGGAGTGTGGGAGGAAACCAGAGGAAACCCGGAGGAAACCCACGCGAACGATGGGAGAACATACAAACTCCTTGCAGATGTTGTCCTTGGTGGGATTTGAACCCAGGACTCCAGCGCTTCAAGGCTGCAGTGCTGACCACTGAGCCACCGTGCTGCCCTTGGGGGGTGAAACAGAATGGTATATTAAACAGTACAATAATAGTGGAGCCGGAAGGTCAGAGGTGAGAGTGCGTGAGATGGGAACCACATATAGCAGATATTTCCCTGGATATGCCTTTAAAGGCCAATAAGGGTAGAAAGAGAATTTCCAACATTTTTTCATATATAAAGGGAAGCATTGGGTCCAGTATTTAACAGAGCCCCTGAGGAAGTGCAGATGTTTCGCCCACCTTTACTGATTATTCATCGTGCTACATCTACATGAATATATACTGAAGTTTCATAAACGCTGGGGCAAAGTAAAGAGAAAAAATCCCAGAGATCTGGAAATGTGTGTTTTCTTTAAAAGCCTCCGCTCTTGACATATCCAGCATATGGGACGTGACGTCTGAATGTTTTTACACGGTCTGTACAGTCGATCAGCACAGACGACAGGTGAACTAATAATATTCTGTGGTTCATTGTGTTGGTGCCGTATACGGGGGGTATATAAATACCGCTTGGGAGACACAACAAGGGCCTGTCTGGTCCTTTTGGAGCCTTCAGAGTACTCTGCTCCTCTCCACCCACCCTTGAAGGTCTTTTGGGGATTTTTCTAAATTAATGTGGATTCTACCATTTGTGTTGGTGCCAGCATTGCCCCTATGGCTGAGTTCATATGTACTGGAAGAAACCCATGTGGGCTCTTCGATAATAAAATCCAAATGTATTACCTGTGGATTGGGCGGAAACTCCTTGGCAAATCCGCAGCAGAATGGATGTCTTCTGCTACACATGGATGGCGTTTTGGAAGCTTCTTCCACATGTATTGTCCAGATCCGCAGCGTCTCTACTTTGCCCGTTCATGTTTTTAGGATTTAAAGAGGATATCCGAGTGAAATCCCCTCGGCCAAAATAGTTACACCGTGGAGCCTTTAGGAGCCTTCCTGGTCCTAAAGTTTGGGATTTTAAGAAGGGCATTATGGGTGGGGTAAATTGTCCATGAAGTTCCCTTTTTATTGCCTTTGTGTTGGTCGCTCCAATGATCTTACTCTATATTAACACAATTGTGTTTCTTTTTCAGCCCCAGAACTGATCTGCTGAATGTGGACCTGGGCAAACCACTTAGGATATTGGCATTGTCGCCCAAGAAGCTGACCTCCTCTCTGAGGATACACCATGGGACAAATGGGTGGCTTTCATCTTTCCTTCCTACTCATGGTCTATTCTTCCATCAGAAGATCGGCCTCCTCTCCGTTCCCAAGCTTTACCGTGTCGGACACGTCTCTTACGCACCTGGCGGTGCACAAGCACACTGGCGACGTCTACATCGGTGCTGTCAACCGAATTTACAAACTGTCGGAGAATCTGACCGAGCTGCGCTCCCACTTGACTGGTCCCATTGACGATAACTCCCGCTGCTACCCCCCGCCGTCTGTGCGTCACTGCTCTTACAAGCTGTCCCCCTCCGACAATGTCAATAGACTATTGCTGATCGACTACACGGGTAATCGGGTGGTGGCATGCGGGAGTGTGTGGCAAGGGATATGCCAGTTTTTAAGGTTGGACAATCTTTTTAAGTTGGGGGAGCCCCACCACCGCAAGGAACATTATTTGTCGGGGGCGAGAGAGCCTGACTCCATGACCGGAGTCATTGTAGAACAAGATGCCGAGCAGAGTAAACTTTTTATCGGCACATCCATTGACGGTAAATCAGAGTATTTCCCCACCCTTTCCAGCCGCAAACTTCTGAAGAATGAGGAGAGCGAGGAGATGTTTCGCCTGGTCTACCAGGATGAGTTTGTGTCTTCTCAGATCAAGGTCCCTTCTGATACGCTTTCCCTGCACCCTTCTTTTGACATCTACTACGTGTACGGCTTTGTCAGCGGTGGGTTTGTCTACTTTTTGACCCTACAACTGGACACACAGCAGACCTTACTGGATGCCACCGGAGAAAAGTTCTTCACATCTAAGATCGTTCGTATGTGCACCGCAGATCCGGAGTTTTACTCTTACGTAGAATTTCCTATTGGATGCACCAAGGACGGCGTGGAGTATAGACTCATCCAGAGTGCGTATCTTAGCCGGCCTGGCCAAAAACTGGCCCAAGAACTAGGGATACCAGAAGATGAAGATGTTCTGTACACAGTCTTTTCTCAAGGTCAAAAGAATAGATCCAATCCTCCCCGCGAGTCTGTCCTTTGCCTCTTCACCCTCAGCCAAATCAACAAAAGCATTAAGGAGCGGATCCAGTCTTGCTACCGCGGAGAAGGAAAGCTGTCCCTCCCGTGGTTACTTAATAAGGAGCTGCACTGCATTAACACGGTAAGAGGTCCAAAGAACGCTGCAGGTCGTTGTATCCTCGTGTTTCGCGTCCCCGTAAATCTGAGCTGATCGTCCTTACTAAGAAGGGTTGGGTCCATGCCCATCTCTCAGCTGTGTCTTACGATGAAGCAAGGCACTGGGGAGTGTTAAAGGCACATGTGAAGATTTGTTGCCGAATGTATAACATTATTAAAAATTGATTTTTTTCTCATGGCGGAAGTTGCTCCGTTAGGTGCTCCGCGAGCTAATTAAATTCCTTTGTATGATTTTGGCTTGTCATGGACGCTATGCTCGGAACTGAGAAAGGCAAATAGTGCTGCATCCACTTAAACAAGATTAATAGGATTGCAGCCAGCGTTTCCTCCGTAACCCGCTAAGTGTCAGCGAGACAGTTTGTGCGCACATATTGCACTGTGAGACACACATCGAGGTCTGTTGGTTATTAGGACGCTCGCGGTGGGCCTTACATCTCGGCAAGTTGTGTTCCCATGTACGTTCCATAAGACTTCTATCTGGGAAAGCTCATCCCTTTACTTCTCCACAACTAGAGGACGCCTCTGCCAAATCTGAGAATTCTGGTTTGTATAGGGGTTAGCACCTCTTTTAGGATGTGCCAAGTTCTGAGTCTCTTATCAGGAGTCCTTTCCTGTGGGGCTCCACATACTTGAGATTAGTTTTATTCGCCCCTTCTGTGACTGGAGGACAGACTCCTTTAAGGGTGTGCCGAAACTGTCAGTTTCTATGGACCCCAACTGCCCTCTGATGACAGGTGTTGGAGGAGAAAAGGATCGGGCATGCTGAATTTCAACATGCCCCATCCTTTTGTTCCTAAGGGAGATAAGCTGAGTGTCATGGCTTGACCTGGGCACATGCGTACATTACCGAGTCGGGTGTGCCTGCTTATGGAATGATGGAGATGCTGGGAGTTATAGTTTAGTGAGCATCTGCCCAAATTATTTTCCCAAAAGAGCTCGAGCGCCGGGAGTGAGAGGTCTTATAGAGAGCGCACATTATGGAAATGTAATTAAGACGCCGCGATTTCCATGAGCCGTTCAGCTACAGTCTGATTCCTGGATCTGTTCAGCCCAATTTTCCTTTCTGATTGGTCTTTAATCTGCGCTCACGTGCTGATCAGTCCTGCTTCATCCCTTCCTGGGTCTGGCAGCTTCTTGCAGACACTGGGCCCTATAATTGAAGCGCTATTTAAAGAAACCACGTCCAAAGACCGTGTAGCTGCGAAACCCTGCTATTTTCATTTAAGCAGCCGCAAATGTGACATTCCTAAACGTGTCCATGAGGAGGGTTACTATCTACGTGGCAGAGCTGCTACCAGTCCGGATTCTGACTTACTCCTACTACTCAGTGCATACATATTAAAGCGATAGTCATGGCCGCCCGCTCCCAGCTCCCTTACGCGGGTTACTCTGCTTTCTTAGATTCCCGAGTGACTTCTCTAAACTAGTTACTCAATGCTTCCTTACGTATTTGCTTCACTTTGTAGTAGTGTTCTCCAAGTTGTGACTCTACAGCTGTTGCAAAACTACAACTCCCAGCGTGCCCTTACAGTCTGCGGCAGTTAAAACTGAAGTGTGTGTGTGTGTATGACTATATATTAGTCAGGACCCTAGCCATTTCCTCCTTCTCACTGTCCTGTGTCAATTGTAAGACAACTGTCTGCTGTCTCTCCCCTGGGCCCTCGTCTGCAGCCGGAAAGGAGCCTCTCCCCTGGGCCCTCGTCTGCAGCCGGAGAGGAGCCTCTCTCCTGGGCCCTCGTCTGCAGCCGGAGAGGAGCCTCTCCCCTGGGCCCTCGTCTGCAGCCGGAGAGGAGCCTCTCCCCTGGGCCCTCGTCTGCAGCCGGAGAGGAGCCTCTCCCCTGGGCCCTCGTCTGCAGCCGGAGAGGAGCCTCTCCCCTGGGCCCTCGTCTGCAGCCGGAGAGGAGCCTCTCCCCTGGGCCCTCGTCTGCAGCCGGAGAGGAGCCTCTCCCCTGGGCCCTCGTCTGCAGCGGCAGAGGAGCCTCTCCCCTGGGCCCTCGTCTGCAGCGGCAGAGGAGCCTCTCCCCTGGGCCCTCGTCTGCAGCGGCAGAGGAGCCTCTCCCCTGGGCCCTCGTCTGCAGCGGCAGAGGAGCCTCTCCCCTGGGCCCTCGTCTGCAGCGGCAGAGGAGCCTCTCCCCTGGGCCCTCGTCTGCAGCGGCAGAGGAGCCTCTCCCCTGGGCCCTCGTCTGCAGCGGCAGAGGAGCCTCTCCCCTGGGCCCTCGTCTGCAGCGGCAGAGGAGCCTCTCCCCTGGGCCCTCGTCTGCAGCGGCAGAGGAGCCTCTCCCCTGGGCCCTCCTCTGCAGCGGCAGAGGAGCCTCTCCCCTGGGCCCTCGTCTGCAGCGGCAGAGGAGCCTCTCCCCTGGGCCCTCGTCTGCAGCGGCAGAGGAGCCTCCCTCTCCCCTGGGCCCTCGTCTGCAGCGGCAGAGGAGCCTCCCTCTCCCCTGGGCCCTCGTCTGCAGCGGCAGAGGAGCCTCCCTCTCCCCTGGGCCCTCGTCTGCAGCGGCAGAGGAGCCTCCCTCTCCCCTGGGCCCTCGTCTGCAGCGGCAGAGGAGCCTCCCTCTCCCCTGGGCCCTCGTCTGCAGCGGCAGAGGAGCCTCCCTCTCCCCTGGGCCCTCGTCTGCAACAGGAGCCTCCTGCCCCCTTAGCTTAGCCTTACTCTTTTCAGATGGTCAGTGTCACCTGCCAAAAATGAAACCGATCAGCATGAGATTGAATCCGCCATATACATTAGTCGTCTGAAGCTGGTGATCAGTCTTTGTATGGTGACCTCCCTGCTGTCCTCCGACAGGTCGAACCCGGGAGTGCAGCACAGCATCCCCAGGGGATATGAGTGGGGAGTTATGGACGGGGTCCATCCACCTGCACGTGGCAGACAACAACCCCGCAGCCTCCCACCCACGCGGTAACTGTAGATAATCCGCACATGTTATCCCTATATAGTAAGGTATTCTGAAAAGGACAAAAATGCTATAGAAATAATTCCCAACAACATTGTATCTGCATGTCCTGTGTGATTGTGATGGGGAAATGGCACAGCAAATGCATTCTTCAGAGCTTCTACCACTTGGCACAGAGCCCGCTCGGGGCATGCCAATGCCACAGCCCAAGCTCTAACTGCATGCAACACCTAAGGGCGAGAGGACAACACGTGCGCCATATTCTGCTGCCTGAGAAGGGGGCATAATCTAGTAAGACGTCACTCAGCTCCTGTCATTGTGCTCTTATATGACTGCTCTGGACCCTTTTTTCTGTCCCTCTATGGAAATATAACATGTAAAAAGACCAAAAAAGCAACCAAATGACACTCTGCAAGAGGGGGAGGGCAGGCTCCTGCTGCAAATGGGGTCATTGGGGGGGGGAGGCTCCTGCTGCAGATGGGGTCACTGGGGGGGAGGCTCCTGTTGCAGATGGGTCACTGGGGGGGAGGCTCCTGTTGCAGATGGGTCACTGGGGGGGAGGCTCCTGTTGCAGATGGGGCACTGGGGGGGAGGCTCCTGCTGCAGATGGGGCACTGGGGGGAGGCTCCTGCTGCAGATGGGGCACTGGGGGGGGGGAGGCTCTTGCTGCAGATGGGGCACTGGGGGGGAGGCTCCTGCTGCAGATGGGGCACTGAGGGGAGGCTCCTGCTGCAGATGGGGTCACTGGGGGGGAGGCTCCTGCTGCAGATGGGGCACTGGGGGGGAGGCTCCTGCTGCAGATGGGGCACTGGGGGGAGGCTCCTGCTGCAGATGGGGCACTGGGGGGGGGGGGCTCCTGCTGCAGATGGGGCACTGGGGGGGGGAGGCTCTTGCTGCAGATGGGGCACTGGGGGGGAGGAGGCTCCTGCTGCAGATGGGGCACTGGGGGGGAGGCTCCTGCTGCAGATGGGGTCACTGGGGGGGAGGCTCCTGCTGCAGATGGGGTCACTGGGGGGGAGGCTCCTGCTGCAGATGGGGCTCTGGGGGGGAGGCTCCTGCTGCAGATGGGGCACTGGGGGGGGGGGCTCCTGCTGCAGATGGGGCACTGGGGGGGGGAGGCTCTTGCTGCAGATGGGGCACTGGAGGGAGGAGGCTCCTGCTGCAGAGGGGGCTTTGGGGGGGAAGCTCCTGCTGCAGATGGGGTCACTGGGGGGGATGCTCCTGCTGCAGATGGGGTCACTGGTGGGAGGCTCCTGCTGCAGATGGGGCACTGGGGGGGAGGCTCCTGCTGCAGATGGGGTCACTGGGGGGGAGGCTCCTGCTGCAGATGGGGTCACTGGGGGGGAGGCTCCTGCTGCAGATGGGGTCACTGGGGGGAGGCTCCTGCTGCAGATGGGGCACTGGGGGGGGTGGCTCCTGCTGCAGATGGGGCACTGGGGGGGGAGGCTCTTGCTGCAGATGGGGCACTGGGGGGGAGGAGGCTCCTGCTGCAGATGGGGCACTGGGGGGGGAGGCTCCTGCTGCAGATGGGGCACTGGGGGGGAGGCTCCTGCTGCAGATGGGGCACTGGGGGGAGGCTCCTGCTGCAGATGGGGTCACTGAGGGGGGAGGCTCCTGCTGCAGATGGGGCACTGGGGGGGAGGAGGCTCCTGCTGCAGATGGGGCACTGGGGGGAGGAGGCTCCTGCTGCAGATGGGGCACTGGGGGGGGCTCCTGCTGCAGATGGGGCACTGGGGGGGGGAGGCTCCTGCTGCAGACGGGGCTTTGGGGGGGGGGCTCCTGCTGCAGAGGGGGCTTTGGGGGGAGAGGCTCCTGCTGCAGACGAGGCAAGAGGGAGGCTCCTGCTGCAGACGGGGCACTGGGGGGGTAAGGCTCCTGCTGCAGACGGGGCGGTGGGGGGGAGGCTCCTGCTGCAGATGGGGCACTGAGGGGGAGGCTCCTGCTGCAGATGGGGCACTGAGGGGAGGCTCCTGCTGCAGATTGGGTCACTGGGGGGGAGGCTCCTGCTGCAGATGGGGTCACTGGGGGGGAGGCTCCTGCTGCAGATGGGGCACTGGGGGGGGAGGCTCCTGCTGCAGACGGGGCTTTGGGGGGAGAGGCTCCTGCTGCAGACGAGGCAAGAGGGAGGCTCCTGCTGCAGACGGGGCACTGGGGGGGTAAGGCTCCTGCTGCAGACGGGGCGGTGGGGGGGGGCTCCTGCTGCAGATGGGGCACTGGGAGGGGAGGCTCCTGCTGCAGACGGGGCGGTGGGGGGGAGGCTCCTGCTGCAGATGGGGCACTGGGGGGGAGGCTCCTGTTGCAGGTGGGGGGGGGGGCTCCTGCTGCAGATGGGGCAGTGGGGGGAGGCTCCTGCTGCAGATGGGGCACTGGGGGGGGGCTCCTGCTGCAGAGGGGGCTTTGGGGGGGGGCTCCTGCTGCAGAGGGGGCTTTGGGGGGAGAGACTCCTGCTGCAGACTAGGCAAGGGGGAGGCTCCTGCTGCAGAGGGGGCTTTGGGGGGGTGGGGGCTCCTGCTGCAGATGGGGCTTTGGGGGGGAGGCTCCTGCTGCAGATGGGGCACTGAGGGGGAGGCTCCTGCTTCAGATGGGGCAGTGGGGGGGAGGTTCCTGCTGCAGATGGGGCACTGGGGGGGGCTCCTGCTGCAGAGGGGGCTTTGGGGGGAGAGACTCCTGCTGCAGACTAGGCAAGGGGGAGGCTCCTGCTGCAGAGGGGGCTTTGGGGGGGTGGGGGCTCCTGCTGCAGATGGGGCTTTGGGGGGGAGGCTCCTGCTGCAGATGGGGCAGTGGGGGGGAGGCTCCTGCTGCAGATGGGGCACTGGGGGGGGGCTCCTGCTGCAGAGGGGGCTTTGGGGGGGGGCTCCTGCTGCAGAGGGGGCTTTGGGGGGAGAGACTCCTGCTGCAGACTAGGCAAGGGGGAGGCTCCTGCTGCAGAGGGGGCTTTGGGGGGGTGGGGGCTCCTGCTGCAGATGGGGCTTTGGGGGGGAGGCTCCTGCTGCAGATGGGGCAGTGGGGGGGAGGCTCCTGCTGCAGATGGGGCACTGGGGGGGGGCTCCTGCTGCAGAGGGGGCTTTGGGGGGGGGCTCCTGCTGCAGAGGGGGCTTTGGGGGGAGAGACTCCTGCTGCAGACTAGGCAAGGGGGAGGCTCCTGCTGCAGAGGGGGCTTTGGGGGGGTGGGGGCTCCTGCTGCAGATGGGGCTTTGGGGGGGAGGCTCCTGCTGCAGATGGGGCAGTGGGGGGGAGGCTCCTGCTGCAGATGGGGCAGTGGGGGGGAGGCTCCTGCTGCAGATGGGGCACTGGGGGGGGGGCTCCTGCTGCAGAGGGGGCTTTGGGGGGGGGCTCCTGCTGCAGATGGGGCACTGAGGGGGAGGCTCCTGCTTCAGATGGGGCAGTGGGGGTAGGCTCCTGCTGCAGGTGGGGGGGGGGGCTCCTGCTGCAGGTGGGGGGGGGGCTCCTGCTGCAGATGGGGCGGTGGGGGGGGGCTCCTGCTGCAGATGGGGCACTGGGGGGGAGGCTCCTGCTGCAGAGGGGGCTTTGGGGGGGTGGGGGCTCCTGCTGTAGAGGGGGCTTTGGGGGGAGAGGCTCCTGCTGCAGACGAGGCAAGGTGGAGGCTCCTGCTGCAGATGGGGCACTGGGGGGGATAAGGCTCCTGCTGCAGACGGGGCGGTGGGGGGGAGGCTCCTGCTGCAGATGGGGCACTGAGGGGAAGGCTCCTGCTGCAGAGGGGGCTATGGGGGAAGAGACTCCTGCTGCAGATGGGGCACTGGAGGGGAGGCTCCTGCTGCAGACGGGGCTTTGGGGGGGTGGGGGCTCCTGCTGCAGACGAGGCAAGGGGGGGGCTCCTGCTGCAGACTGGGCAGTGGGGGTGGGGCTCCTGGTGCAGATGGGGCGGTGGGGTGAGGCCCCTGCTGCAGACGGGGTGCGGTGGGGGAGGGCCTCCTGCCAGATATTTGGGTTACATAATTGAGCTGCTAAGATGCACACATATAATTTCTTTGAATATTTTAGATGAACAGTGGGGGTAATAAGTATTTGATCCCTTGCTATTTTTGTAAGTTTGCCCACTGACAAAGACATGAACAGTCTATAATTTTAGGGTTAGGTTAATTTTAAAATTGAGAGATAGAATATCCCCCCCAAAAAATCAAGAAAATCACATTGTATAAATTAGATAAATGTATTTGCATTTTACAGTGAGAAATAAGTATTTGATCCCCCACACACCATTATGAATTCTGGCTCCTACAGACCAGTTAGACGCTCCTAATCATCTCGTTCCCTGCATTATAGACAGCTGTCTTACATAGTCACCTGTATAAAAGACTCCTGTGCACAGACTCAATTAATCAGTCAGACTCTACAACATGGGCAAGACCAAAGAGCTTTCTAAGGATGTCAGGGACAAAGATCATAAACCTGCACAAAGCTGGAATGGGCTACAAAACCATAAGTAAGATGCTGGGTGAGAAGGAGACAACTGTTGGTGCAATAGTAAGAAAATGGAAGAAATGCAAAATGACTGTCAATCGATATCGATCTGGGGCACCATGCAAGATCTCACCTCGTGGGGTATCCTTGATCATGAGGAAGGTGAGAAATCAGTCTAAAACTACACGGGGGGAACTTGTTAATGATCTCAAGGAAGCTGGGACCACAGTCACCAAGAAAACAATTGGTAACACATTACTCCTTAAAGGTTTAAAATCCTGCAGTGCCCGCAAGGTCCCCCTGCTCAAGAAGGCACATGTGCAGGCACGTCTGAAGTTTGCCAATGAATACCTGGATGATTCTGTGAGTTATTGGGAGAAGGTGCTGTGGTCAGATGAGACCAAAATTGAGCTCTTTTGCATTAACTCAACTCGCATTGTTTGGAGGAAGAAGGATGAGTGCAACCCCAAGAACATCGTCCCAACCGTGAAGCATGGTGGGGGAAACATTATACTTTGGGGGTGCTTTTCTGCAAAGGGGACATGACGACTGCACCGTACTGAAGGGAAGATGGATGGGGTCATATATCGTGAGATTTTGGCCAACAACCTCCTTCCCTCAGTAAGAGCATTGAAGATGGGTCGTGGCTGAGTCTTCCACCAAGACAATGACCCAAAACATACTGCCAAGGCAACAAGGGAGTGGCTCAAAAAGAAGCACAGTAAGGTCATTGAGTGCCTAGCCAGTCTCCAGACCTTAATCCCATAGAAAACTTATGAAGGGAGTTGAAGCTCCGAGTTGCCAAGCGACAGCCTCAAAATCTTAATGATTTAGAGATGATCTGCAAAGAGGAGTGGACCAAAACTCCTCCTGACATGTGCGCAGCCCTCATCATCAACTACAAAAAACGTCTGCTGTGCTTGCCAACAAGGGTTTTGCCACCAAGTAATAATTGTTGTTTGCCAGAGGGATCAAATACTTATTTCTCACTGCAAAATGCAAATAAATTTATGTAATTTATACAATGTGATTTTTTTGGGATATTCTAACTCTCAATATTAAAATTAACCTACCCTTAAAATTATAGACTGTTCATGTCTTTCAGTGGGTAAACTTACAAAAACAGCAAGGGATCAAATACTTATTACCCCCACTGTACATGTGATTAGTACCACAAGACTAGTTTATGGGGGTCTCTGCACCCTGTGCTTCTCTGATCAGAGCTTTTGACATCTGCCTTGTGACTGTATTGATGTTTGGAGATCATCCATGCTGACTGTCTCCACTAGCAGAAATAACTAGGAAATGGCGAAGTATAATTTTTAGCTCCGAGGGCGACTGAAGGATATTTATAGGTGATGTTTTTGATTTTTGTTGGAAACGCACTATAAACCTAAAGTATTACCTATAAAAACCCCGGCGTTCATTAGGAAAATGTGTGTCTTAATGGGAATGACGCGCGCCGGGCTGTAAATCATTGCGGATACGAGTCACCTTGGCTCGCAGCTGCGTCCTTTATAGGAAGTGGTGACCGTTACGATGACGAATTGCTCGTTCCGTTTTCTTATACTTATTGGTGCAATGGCCTGCGGCGTGAAGGACTACAACTCCCAGCATACTTGGCTTGTCGATGACATTTAACCCCTGTTGTTTTGTTTGCAGCCTTTGCCTATTCATGACGGCTTCTGCGGCCTGGCCTTAAATCAACCCATTGGCGGTCTGAAGGTGATCGAGGGGCTTCCGCTGTTTGAGGATAAAGCGGACGGCATGGCTAGTGTTGCCGCTTACAGATACAACGGGCACTCTGTGGTTTTCGTGGGCACCCGAGCTGGAACCCTGAAAAAGGTGGGTGCACAACTGGAATATTTTGCAGGTTCTCTCATTTTGTGGATTGTTTAATTGGGAAGGGAACTGAGAAATATATAAAGAAATTGTGTGTGTGTGTGTCTTGGAAACTCAGCCATGACTGCCCTTCTCCGCCTCACTGTCCTGTGTGGTTGTAAGACCCCTGGCTGCAGCAGGAGCCTCCCCCCTCTGCCCTGTCTGTTGTAAGCCATAAGATATGTAAGCCCTGCCCACTTGGCTAAGGGATCCCCCTACTAATCGCTGTGATTGCCTTTCCTTAGGTAGATGCGGTTAGCAGTGTATTGAGTTGTGGAGGTCTAAGTGCATACGACTCTCTAATAGGAAGGGAACCGATCACAGTCAAAGGGTCACAGCTCTGAAATAACAATTACTGTTGTTTGTTTGCTTATCTAACGTCTATGGTGTGTCCTGACTCTACTATGAAGGCTGATTAAGAAAGATTGGGCATGCTGAATTTCAATATGCCCAATTCTTCTGCTCTCAACAGGCATATTGGATTTCAACATGCCCAATCCTTCTGCTCTCAACAGGCATATTGGATTTCAACATGCCCAATCCTTTTGTTCTCATCAGGCGCCTGTTGGATTTCAACATGCCCAGTCCCTTTGCTCTCAATGGACATGTTAGATGAGAACAAAAGCATTGGGCATATTGAAATCTAACAAGCCTGATGAGAACTAAAGGATTGGGCATGTTGAAATCTAGCATGTCCAAAAAGAAAAACAGGATTGGGCATGTTGAAATCCAACAAGCCTGATGAGAACTAAAGGATTGGGCATGTTGAAATCTAACACATTGGATTTCAACATGCCCAATCCTGTTGTTCTCATCAAGGATATTACCTGGGATGTATTGCCTGCTTTAATCTTAAGTATTTGCTCGCTCAAGACCCTCAATGTTTGTATAACTTGATAAACCTGATGATGGTCACCTGTACCCCTATATTCAGTTTTGCTATGGTTATTGGGAGAGGCTTTATGGGGCTTATTATGGGCCTCCGCCAGTACAGGAGAGCCGGGCACCTGCGTGGGCTGAGCATGAGGTCAGGTGTAGACGGGTGCGGGGGGCATCTGGTTCGGAGCGTGCAGGAGGCCGCTCATAGTTTTGGCACCTAATATAACTGACGGGTTTTATAGATCGGCCTTCACCTCGGCTGGGGGAAAGGACAGAGAATTCATCACGTCGCGCCATAAATCCTGACTGCCATACAGATAATTAGTCGAGAGCTTTCCGTGCCCAGATCTCGTCACTTCTTATTGTTCCTGTAATCAGGCGGCTCCGCGCCACAGCGATTATCTTATAGGCGCGAATGTGTATAATTCTGTTTACCCTTTATTCCGGGGTTAATTTACTCACTTATATACTTGTCGTATATACTCCTGTACTCACCTCGGCCTCTGATGGCGCTATACTGGGGGGACCCCTCATGTCCTCTGTCTACATGAACAGATGTAAATAATTCTTTGGAAGCGTAATAATGGGTTAAAGTCCAGAAAGTTTAATGGTCTTGGCAGAGCCTGATCTTCGGGGAGCTGTAAATTAAAGGCAGCGAGCTCCGCTGCAGCAACTACAGTCACCCAGATTAATTAGTATTACATGCCTTTGCTGAATCCGTGGATTTCTCCACTCAAAGCTCCTCTCCTCTCCACGGCGGACTCTGCAGGGACCCCTACATCAGCTCCACTACTGCTGTCTGGGTGACTACTTTTTCCTTGCATTTACAGGTGTGGTCCAACAAAAGTGTATTTGCTTTCATAATAAAGTTGAAATCCCCTTGTGATCAGCTGCGATCAATGGGGATCCCTAGCAGTAAGTGTTTGGTTTTCCTGCAGCGCCACCGCAGGGGGAATGAAGCATTACACAGGTCTCATTAATATCAATGTGTTTTCTGTGTAATGTATGGCCGGACAGGTCCTCCAGAGAGGGCCACACTCTTTGTAACCATTTGTTACTGAGAATCGTGGACAGAGGACCCCCCTCTCTGTTGAAGGGGTTATCCGGCACCACTCACTGCTGCATCAGAAGTGACTGGTGCCAATGAATTTATGATCCCACAGACGCCCGATCAGCAGGTGTTATGCAGGTGTGTGGGGTCATAACGTCATCAGAACCGGCCCGATCAGCAGGTGTTATGCAGGTGTGTGGGGTCATAACGTCATCAGAACCGGCCCGATCAGCAGGTGTTATGCAGGTGTGTGGGGTCATAACGTCATCAGAACCGGCCCGATCAGCAGGTGTTATGCCGGTGTGTGGGGTCATAACGTCATCAGAACTGGCCCGATCAGCAGGTGTTATGCAGGTGTGGGGGGTCATAACGTCATCAGAACCTGCCCGATCAGTAGGTGTTATGCAGGTGTGGGGGGTCATAGCGTCATCAGAACCGGCCCGATCAGCAGGTGTTATGCCGGTGTGTGGGGTCATAACGTCATCAGAACTGGCCCGATCAGCAGGTGTTATGCCGGTGTTTGGGGTCATAACGTCATCAGAACCGGCCCGATCAGCAGGTGTTATGCAAGTGTGGGGGGTCATAACGTCATCAGAACCGGCCAGATCAGCAGGTGTTATGCAGGTGTGGGGGGTCATAACGTCATCAGAACTGGCCCGATCAGCAGGTGTTATGCCGGTGTGTGGGGTCATAACGTCATCAGAACCGGCCAGATCAGCAGGTGTTATGCTGGTGTGTGGGGTCATAACGTCATCAGAACCGGCCCGATCAGCAGGTGTTATGCAGGTGTGTGGGGTCATAACGTCATCAGAACCTGCCCGATCAGCAGGTGTTATGCTGGTGTGGGGGGTCATAACGTCATCAGAACCGGCCCGATCAGCAGGTGTTATGCTGGTGTGTGGGGTCATAACGTCATCAGAACTGGCCCGATCAGCAGGTGTTATGCAGGTGTGTGGGGTCATAACGTCATCAGAACCGGCCAGATCAGCAGGTGTTATGCAGGTGTGGGGGGTCATAACGTCATCAGAACTGGCCTGATCAGCAGGTGTTATGCTGGTGTGTGGGGTCATAACGTCATCAGAACCGGCCCGATCAGCAGGTGTTATGCTGGTGTGTGGGGTCATAACGTCATCAGAATCGGCCCGATCAGCAGGTGTTATGCCGGTGTGCGGGGTCATAACATCATAAGAACCGGCCCGATCAGCAGGTGTTATGCAGGTGTGGGGGGTCATAACGTCATCAGAACTGGCCTGATCAGCAGGTGTTATGCTGGTGTGTGGGGTCATAACGTCATCAGAACAGGCCCGATCAGCAGGTGTTATGCAGGTGTGTGGGGTCATAACGTCATCAGAATCGGCCCGATCAGCAGGTGTTATGCCGGTGTGCGGGGTCATAACATCATAAGAACCGGCCCGATCAGCAGGTGTTATGCAGGTGTGGGGGGTCATAACGTCATCAGAATCGGCCCGATCAGCAGGTGTTATGCCGGTGTGCGGGGTCATAACATCATAAGAACCGGCCCGATCAGCAGGTGTTATGCAAGTGTGGGGGGTCATAACGTCATCAGAATCGGCCCGATCAGCAGGTGTTATGCAGGTGTGGGGGGTCATAACGTCATCAGCACCGCTCACATCTCATGTATACATTTCTGGATAACCCCTTTAAGTCAGAATTCCCTTCATGTAAGCAGGTTTTCTACACTGATAAAAATCTTTAAAGAAGATCTGTCACTTGCAATAAATATGTAACTCTGTTTGTGATGTAAATGCCGCTGTTCTCCTGAATCCGGCGATGATTTTCTTTTCTTCCTGTGCCTCTCTGTTCCTGAGATATGGCCTCCTCTTCCCTGTATATAAATCTAATCTTGTTATCCAAGTGGGCGTATTCCTCAACTCTTTTCTGTGAGAGTTTTTGACTCCACCCACTTGGCATGTCCCTTATTTTCTTCCTCACTGCGCTTTGTGTGGTTGTGAGATAACTGGCTGCAGCAGGAGCCCCCCCACACCCACCTATGAACTCCTCTTTCCTGAATATAAATGTAATCTTGTTAGCCAAGTGGGTGTGTTCCTCAACTCTCCTGTGTTCTTCAGGATCTCACCCACTTGGCTAAAAAGACTAGATTTATATACAGGGAAGAGGAGGCCATATGTCGGGAACGGAGAGGCGCAGGAAGAAAAGGAAAACATCGTCGGATTCAGGAGAACAGGGTCTTTTACACCAGATAAAAGTTTACGCTTCATGGCGAGTGACAAGGATTTTACTTCATAAAGTTTCCGCGGGTCACTACGCTACAGTTGTAGAGCCGCCGCCGGCTCGGGGAGTTAGCGCCTTGTGTCTGCAGGTTGTCGTGATGAGTAGGTCCCAGTGAACCTTGCAGCACAACATATGTTTTCTATAGTCCTCTCTATGCTCTGTCCATGTGATGCTCAGGCCGTGATCCGTACTAAATCAGGTACATTTTTTCCTGGGGTTTGATAGACGAGAATGTGGTTATGGAGCTTAGCTCCAAGGGCAGCCGGCCCTAGGGAGAGGCGGAACATTAAACTTTTCATAAAACGGTGTGAAATCTGAGTCCGCGGCACACAATCCTCCCCAGCTGGAATCCATTAGCACACTCCTGTTTTACACATTTCTTTTTGGTCCCGCACATATTTATGTCTCTGGCACATCAACGTGCTTTTCTCTTCGACTTTCAGCCCTTCCCCCACTCACCGCAGATCTAGTATTAAAGGAACGTTCCTCTCCTACAGTGCGGTGACCATTTTATCTTTCACTCTGTCATTGACACTTGTAGTCTGGGACGACACGTCATGATGCCACCGATGGGGCTCATGATTGAGTAATTGGGTCTGATCATATGGACCCGCCTGAAAATCCTTGTGATCAAAGCCATGGTCGAACGGGAAACCCCTATATATAAATCGGATGACAGCCCTTCTAGAGAATTCATCAGATGTATGGAAAAACGTATCCAAAAAGTCAGATTTACTTAAGTTGTCAGATAATTTAAATAGTTCTGACAAAAGATGATCAACTGGAAAACCCCTGATTGAAATGATAATTGGATGGGAAATCCCGGATCGCCGGATCGAGAATACAACGGACGAGCCGAAAAAGGTGTCTGAAAAGATGGATTTATTTAGGTTTTCAGACAGTAGTGATTGAGTATTCTGTTCTCATCACCATGGGCATGCACGAAAATCCTTGTGATCCAAACAGTTACTGGGTGGAAAACCCCGGATCGCAACCATGTTCGAATGATAAACTCCTAGTCGAAAGAATGATTGCTTTAGGAAACCCCTGATCGAAATGATGATTGGATGGGAAACTTCTGATCAAAGTGATTGCTTAGGAAACCCCTGATCTAAACAAAACCAATGATCGAAGAGATGATTGCTTGGGAAACCCCCGATAGAAACAATGGTTGGAAGGGAAAACCCTGATCAAAACCCATGATTGAAACAATGATTGCTGGAGAAACCCCTGATCAAAACGAAACCCATAATCGAAACGGTGATTGCTTTGGAAACCCCTGATCGAAACGAAACCCCTGATAGACACGATGATTGGATGGGAAACCCCTGATCGAGACAATCAGATGGAAAACCCTTGATAAAAACCATGATCGGATGGGAAACCCGTGGTCGCAACAATAATTGAGAATTCAACACATAAGCCGAAAAATATGTCAGCCAGTAGTGACTATTGATTAATCACGTCTGATCATTATTGGACATGAATAAAATCCTTATGATCGAAACGATGATTGGATGGAAAACTTCTGATCAAAATGATTGCCTGGGGCACCCTTGATCGAAACGAAACCCATGATCGAAGAGATTATTGCTTGGGAAACCCCCGATAAAAACGATGATTGGAAGGGAAAACCCATAATCGAATCGATGATTGCTTGGGAAACCCCTGATCGAAACGAAACCCCTGATAGGCACGATGACTGGATGGGAAACCCCTGATCGAGACGATCAGATGGGGAAAACCTGTGATCGCAACAATGATCAAGAATTCAACGAGACAAAAAAAATGTCAGCCAGTAGTGACTATTGATTAATCGTGTCTGATCACTATTGGGCGTGCATAAAATCCTTGTGATCGAAACGTTGATTGGAAGGGAAACCCCTGATCGAAAAGATCGAGAGTTCAAGATAAGACCGTCAAAAGGTATTAGGAAAAGTTAATGGACTTGCATGAAAGTCTTTGTGATCACAACGATACTTGAATGGGATCAATGCAATGATCAAGAATACAACAGATGAACTGAAACATCAGATTTATTTGGGTCATTCGTTGCCAGGACTGGTGACTGAGAAGATGATCACAGCGGATTATTCTTGGAGGCCATTATTTTTCGGGGCTTTTCTACAAAGCCTCAGAAAACCAATAACCTGGAGCCGTGCTAATGTGCTGTTGGCTCAACAGTCAATGGCTAAAAAGGTGGCCGTACACCTTTGATGGCTGACTGCTCTTCCTGCTATCCCCCCACCATACACATCCATGCTTGGGTTCTGTCTTGTCTGCATGTGTTCTCAATGGGGGAAAGGGCAGTAAGCCACTGACAAACACCTCTGGCAGCGGCTTATCTCCCCTGAAGTCAAAAGGATCAGGCATGTTGAAAACCAACAAGCCTTACCCTTCTTTTCCCCCACATTTGCCGTAGGGAATAGTCCGGGCATCCTCATGCATACTGGATGGTCAGCGGATTTGGACACATTATGGGCAGCAGAAGTGTCAGTACCCAGCGCTCTGTCTGTATTGCGATCTAAATATTTCCGGCGTGTCTCGCCGCGTTCATTACTCTCTCCATACATACCTCGCCTGCACGGTGTTTGCTTTGGGATATCATTTACATTTGCTGCGCTGGTTGCATTGGATATAATTATCATTAATCAGTGATTAGCTTTGTGGTGTATCCCAGGGCTACAAATCCCAGCTGCCTCATAGGAAACAGATAAAAAAGTGCAGAAAGAATAAATTACCATTCTGTACTAGATAAGGCAGGAACAGCCGCACTTGGAGGAGCGGTCACCTCTCCTGACGAGGCACTTCTACTAAACACTTGTATTCCCCATCAAATAACAATTCTGGGGCATCTTTTCCTTGAAGGGTCCACTGTGTCGCTCCCCTGTTATTCACCTTGGAAATGTGGTAATAAAAGAACAACTGGGCATTACAATTCCACTTATCAAAGAGGTGCGTCAGAGGTGCACAGTCTGACGCTGTCCAATCAGTGCTGACAGTGTGAGTGTGCAGCGCCCACTTCCAGGAGGAATAACAGAGGAACGTGCGGCACTGTGTTCTATGGAAAGAGACTTCTTATTGTTATTTCATGGGGAATACAAGTATTTACGAAGATGGAGATGTCAGGGGAGGCTACTGGCAACTCTGTGCTAATCATAGAATCATAGAATGGTAGAGTTGGAAGGGACCTCCTGGGTCATCTGGTCCAACCCCCTGCTCAAAGCAGGATTCACTAAATCATCTCAGACAGATGTCTGTCCAGCCTCTGTTTGAAGACGTCCATTGAAGGGGAACTCCCCACCTCTCGTGGCAGCCTGTTCCACTCATTAATTACCCTAACTGTCAAAAAGTTTTTTCTAATATCTAATCTGTGTCTCCTCCCATTTAGTTTCATCCCATTGCTTCTAGTCTTTCCTTGTGCAAATGAGAATAAAGATGATCCTTCTACAATGTGACAGCCCTTGACATATTTGTAGACCGCTATTAAGTCTCCTCTCAGTCTTCTTTTTTGCAAGCTAAACATTCCCAAATCCTGCAACCGTTCCTCATAGGACATGATAATAAAGGGGTTGGCCCAAGATGGACACTCCTCTGGATAGGTGATAAGTGTCTGACCAGGGGGTCCCAATCATCAGACCCTCACTGATTGGACATGGGATCAGGGCATCACCAGTTGGACATGTAATCAGGTTGCCGCCAGTGGGGTGTTTAATCAGGTCGCCATTGGTTGGGCACGGTATTAGGTCACTGATTGGGCACGGTATTGGGTCATCACCGCTGGCTGGGCACGGGATCAGGTCGCCGCCGGCTGGGCACGGTAACAGGTCACTGCTGGTTGGGCGCATAATCAAGTTGCCACCATTCAGGCATGTAGTCACATCACTGCCGCTTTGGCATGGGATTGCATCGACTCCGTTCGGGCATGGAATCAGGTCGCTGGTGCTCAGGCATGAGACCAGGTCAGTCGCTTGGGCACGGCACCAGGATGCCGCCACTCGGGCACAGGACCAGATGACAAGAATAGGGGTCGTATGTCTCTCTTAAATAAAGTGGTGGTTGCACTTGAATAAGGATTGGGAGACATGCCCTACTCTAACTAGCAGACCTTCCTTGGTGCAGGTGTGAAGCCACTGTCCCAGCGCTGCCAGTATGTGCTGCCCGGTCCCTATGAATATAATTATCATTCTCCTCCATGTAAACATCAAGCACATCAATAATGGATGAGTTATACTAAGGTAATTAACGACAAGCACATTAGACTATGTATTATTAAATACCTTCAAGCTGCTTCAGTGAAATATATAAATGGAGGATTTATTCACTTAAAGTGAATATGTCATCAGGGCAAGCCCCCTCTTAAAGGGGTAATGCAGAGGTGGATAAACATGACTGCCTTCTCTCTAAAGCGGCGCCTCTCCTGTCTACAGGTTGTGTCTGGTATCAGAGCTCAGCCCTAATCACTTCATAAGAGCTGAGATGCAGTTCCAAACACAACCTGTAGACAGGGGTGGCGCTGTTTGTGGAGGTTTGTCTAATCCTGGCTAACCTAACCACTTTATGTCTGGACATCAATAAGAAGCCAAATATGTGGGTGCTTATTCTAAATGCCCCCTTGAACATTGGACAGAAGTATTCGAGGGTTTACACATCATCTCTTCTCTTTGGGTTACAGTGGGGTGTCTAATTTAGAAACCCCCATTCAATTTGTCGCCTCGTTAATATAGTAATGGGATTTGTACTCTGTTTTGGAGGACTGCAGACATTGGCCCGTCTGCCGTACTCTCTCTTTCCTGCGGAGGCACTGCAGAATAATTGAGCATCTAAACAGAGTATCCCAGAGTTATCCTGGGTACACAATGTGACCATGCCAATGTAAGGATCTTTTTTTTGTGCTTTTTTGTCGTCAGCGGCTAGAACACCATAGAAAAAAAAGCTAGATTTATGGGATGGAATAAGGAAGCGACAAGCCTTCTACTGTTTCTGCCCAAGATGCTACTAAAAATAATGAAGGTTAGCGTCCTGCCGGGTTCGGATATTGTCGGGTTGCTGCCTCTTTATTGCTTTTAATAATCACTATTATGTCTCGGGGACCTTAATTGGTTCAGAGGACGGGGCCTCTAAGGGGTTTAATGTTTTTAATCTTGCGGCGGGGGCAGAGTCTTCACCTAGTGCTGTAAATAGGATTAATTACGGTGTTTGCGGCACGTTTGTATGGGGAATCGGCGAGTTTGTCCCATCCTGCGGGTGATGTGTGCACCACAGGGGGGGGGGATATAGTCACTTAGCTCTCCAGAGAAAAGACCTTTTAAGGCCCCATCCTCCGTAGATCACCATTTGGATGGCCGCTGCCTGTTTGCCTTTAATTAAGCGGTTTTTTTTTCGTGGTTTCGACCAGCGCACTCAATTACCGCCTGCAATAAAGAGAAACCCTTTCTCCGAGCTGAAGATCTGCTTCATGTGGTTATATGGCGGTAAGGAAAGGGCTGATTTCAGTTTCCCTCTGTCACCTCTAACCACCGCCTGTCCTCGGAGATCGTCAGGTGTCAAAACTTCGCTTCCACCTGCTCTTCCTTTCTGGTTACTGTAATAATTCAGAATTTACAAAAAATAATGTAACTGGCAATACAAATAAAGAAAAAGGATCAAATAAAGTGTCAAGGAACTGCATGTAGGGGGTAAGATAATGGCCGATTAATGGCCCATGAAGTGTCTGTCTGGGAATTTACCCCATCGCTCAGAGTAGCGGTTCACATGACGCTTCTCAGCTCTTCTATATTTCTTGTTTTTCTTCCAGCCCCCCCCCCATCCTTCTATCCCCCAAACCACCGCCATTCTCCCTCCTTCTCTGGTGCCGGCCTTAATATTTTATGCTAATTCTCCTGATGGATGCTGGATTACTGGCAGGTTTTTATGGATGAAATGATTGCTTGGAGAGAAGAACGCCGCACTTAGCACTGAGCTGTCAGACAGGAGAATGTGCAGAGATGAGGCCGGCAATGTGCGAAATCACAGCACAGGGTGAAGGGGCCGCTCCGGGCTGGATGTACAGGTCACCATGGCTGCACACTGGTCAGTGCGGAGGGCCATACACGCGGGCATTGCTCTGGGCAGTCACATGAGACGTAGCAGCACTGGGTATTACATGGTGGACACTTATTGGCCTGGGCTCTGAGTGTACTCTGCCTACCCCCCGCGCAGGGCTCTGCCTAACATACGTGGGCCCGGCCTACCCTGCGCGGGGCTTGGTCTGTTCCACCTGGGCTCGGCCTACCCTGCGCGGGGGGCTCTGCCTACCACACCTGGGCACAGCCTACCCTGTGCGGGGCCTGGTCTGTTCCACCTGGGCCCGACCTACCCTGCCCGGGGCTTGGTCTGTTCCACCTGGGCCCGACCTACCCTGCGCGGGGCTTGGTCTGTTCCACCTGGGCCCAACCTACCCTGCCCGGGGCTTGGTCTGTTCCACCTGGGCCCGACCTACCCTGCGCGGGGCTTGGTCTGTTCCACCTGGGCCCGGCCTACCCTGCTCGGGGCTTGGTCTGTTCCACCTGGGCCCGGCCTACCCTGCGCGGGGCTTGGTCTGTTCCACCTGGGCCCGGCCTACCCTGCGTGGGACTTGGTCTGTTCCACCTGGGCCCGGCCTACCCTGCGCGGGGCTTGGTCTGTTCCACCTGGGCCCGGCCTACCCTGCGCGGGGCTTGGTCTGTTCCACCTGGGCCCGGCCTACCCTGCGCGGGGCTTGGTCTGTTCCACCTGGGCCCGGCCTGCCCTGCGCGGGGGCGCCTCTGCCTGCCCTGCGCGGGGGGCTCTGCCTACCCTGCGCGGGGGGCTCTGCCTACCACACCTGGGCACAGCCTACCCTGCACGGGGCTCTGTCTGTTCCACCTGGACACAGCCTACCCTGCTCTGGGCTCTGTCTGTTCCACCTGGGCACAGCCTACCCTGCGCGGGGCTCTGTCTGTTCCACCTGGGCACAGCCTACCCTGCGCGGGGCTCTGTCTGTTCCACCTGGGCACAGCCTACCCTGCGCGGGGCTCTGTCTGTTCCACCTGGGCACAGCCTACCCTGCGCGGGGCTCTGTCTGTTCCACCTGGGCACAGCCTACCCTGCGCGGGGCTCTGTCTGTTCCACCTGGGCACAGCCTACCCTGCGCGGGGCTCTGTCTGTTCCACCTGGGCACAGCCTACCCTGCGCGGGGCTCTGTCTGTTCCACCTGGGCACAGCCTACCCTGCGCGGGGCTCTGTCTGTTCCACCTGGGCCCTGTCTACCCTGCACGGGGCCCTGTCTGTTCCACCTGGGCCCTGTCTACCCTGCGCGGGGCCCTGTCTACCCTGCGCGGGGCCCTGTCTACCCTGCGCGGGGCCCTGTCTACCCTGCGCGTGGCCCTGTCTACCCTGCGCGGGGCCCTGTCTGTCTGTTCCACCTGGGCACAGCCTACCCTGCGCGGGGCTCTGTCTGTTCCACCTGGGCCCTGTCTACCCTGCGCGGGGCCCTGTCTACCCTGCGCGGGGCCCTGTCTGTTCCACCTGGGCCCTGTCTACCCTGCGCGGGGCCCTGTCTACCCTGCGCGGGGCCCTGTCTACCCTGCGCGGGGCCCTGTCTGTCTGTTCCACCTGGGCACAGCCTACCCTGCGCGGGGCTCTGTCTGTTCCACCTGGGCCCTGTCTACCCTGCGCGGGGCCCTGTCTACCCTGCGCAGGGGGCTCGGCCTACCACACCTGGGCCCTGTCTACCCTGAGCGGGGCCCTGTCTACCCTGCGCAGGGGGCACGGCCTACCACACCTGGGCACGGCCTAGCCTGCGCGGGGCTCTGTCTTTTCAACCTGGGCCTGGCCTACCCTTCATGGTCGTGTCTTTCTATGCGCGGGGCTGGGCCTGTTCTGTGTGGGGCCCTGTCTGTTCCACCTGTGCTCTACCTACCCTGCGCGGGGCTCTGTATGTTCCACATGGGCACAGCCTACCCTGCGGGGCTGGGCCTGCTCTGCACGGGGCTGGGTCTGCTCCTGGGGGACCATACTTGAAAGTAGCGATTTCCCAGGCCGGGCCCGACTTGTGACCAGGGGCTGTACAGACCCTCCTCTGGCTCTGGGCCGTGCTCGTGGCACGTGGGCTGTGAGCGGCTGCAGCCCATCACACACCACAAGCAGCTGTGAGATGTCCGGCCGATATCTGTGTCGCCTCCGTCCACCCCTGGAGCAGCCGCTGCGAGCAGCTGGACCCGTGTGCCCCTGCGGGGAATTTCACATGTTTTTATAGCAAACACATTTTAGGAATTACGTCCTAATTGTTTTGTAGCAGATGCTGTTAGAGCAGATTTGGGAAGAGAGGACGGCGCTGACATTGCACCGGGCCGCTGATCCCTGCAGTAAGGGGCGCCGCACATCTCCCCTCATCCCCCTGCAGTGTCTGGTCAGGGCTGGCAGGCGGCTCGGCCCCTTTTCCCGGCTCTTCACCCCTGGATCTGTCAGTCTGTTCCCGGTGATGGAGACTAATGATGTTTGCCACTCGAGGATTGTAAAGAGCAGAAACATGGGGGGGGAGTCCCGGGTAACAATGGCCGGTCACACAAAGACCACTGTGTCCTGCGGCCGCTCACCACAAGTGTTTTCTTGCCTTGACAGATTCGTGTAGACAGCCCCGCAGATGCCATCTTGTACGACACGGCGGCCGTGGTGCCAGGAAAACCCATACTGAGAGACATGGTGTTCAGCCCGGACTGGCAGTCTGTGTACATCATCAGCGAGAAACAGGTGAGAGCGCGGGAAAGGGTTAAATAGCACAGGGGGCCTTGATTGTCTGGCCTGGCAGTGGAGAGGGCCTGTCGCCTCTCCTGACATGTCCGTCTTACTAAATCCTTGTATTCCGTATGAAATAACCTCTTGTCTTTGAACTGTGTTGTACTGTCCCTCTGTTGTTCCTGCTGTAAATTTCTGAATAAATTGACAACTGGGTGTTACCATTTCCCTTGTCACTGGGCTGTGACTCTTCACTGTCTGGCACTACTAATGACTTTAACCCGCTGTGTTACCCAGTTGTGAATTAATTCATGAATTCCAGGCGGAACAACCAGAGGAAAAGCACCGTGTGGATTTCTAAGAAGAGATGTTCCAGATTTGTTATGACATAAAGAAGTAGAAATTATTTTTAAACTACATTTGTCATGAGCACTGACAGTTCCTTAAAGAAATAAAATAAGAGGTCCGTCCCTCTGTTATTCCTCCTGGAAATATGGGAATCCATTGCCCACAGGCTGTTACCATTCTCTTTATCGGAGGAGGGGTGTATCCCTGCACTGTAAGCACTGAATGGACAGTGTCATGGCTGATTGGGCACCCTGAACATTGTCAATGTGTTCAGAAAAGTCCCTCTGTTATTCCTCTTAGAAATATATGAATAAGTGGACGTCTAGGTGTTACCATTCTCCTTGTTACAGGGGAGTGTCATTACACTGTCCAGCACTGATTGGACTTCCTCAACATTGTCAATTTATTCATTCATCAGTTTCCAGGAGGAATAATGAAGGAAAAAGTGCAGTGTAAATTTGTAAGAAATAATTCTGAACTGTTAGGTTGCAAAGAAAAGCAAATAACCTTTAAACTAGATGTCAGGAGAACTGACGGGTGCTTTAAAAATAAAGTCAGTCCCTTTATTGTTCCTCCTGGAAATATATAGACAACTGGGCGTTGACATTTCACCTTGTTAAAGTGGTGTGTCCTGGTAGTGTCGGCAATGATAGGACAACCCTGAATGTCATCAGTTTATACATTTCCTGGAGGAATAACAGAGGGACAGAGAAGATGCTTGGTGGCATTTGAGAAGCGGATAATGTCTCATTAATAAATATGATGGAGGGTAAAGAGCTTTTGGTCTTGTTACAGGTCAGTCGCGTCCCGGTGGAGAGCTGCCAGAGGTATAACACCTGCGGAGAGTGTCTGGGGTCCGGAGACCCTCACTGCGGCTGGTGTGTACTACACAGCAGGTGAGACCAGGGCCTCTGTGCCATGTAGGATGCTTGACCCCTCGGCGGGTCTCAGTAGTGCAGCCTCAGGCTTCAGACCTACAACTTCATTCAATCAGATCTCGACTTAGAAGGAAGATATTAAAAACCGGCTGTCACTTTTTTCAGTGCATTTTAAAGGGCCTTTAACTGTGTGCAGACCGGCGACGTCACCTCACCAGCAGGTATAGGGCGTCTCGTGCGCTCGCAGCCGTCTCTGTAGCCTTGTTTTCCCCTCTCTCTGCTTATGCACATTCACAGCTAATAGTTTACAAGATATCCGCTAATGCGCGGCTTAATTTATGAAAATATGTTGTCTTGGCTCCGCCGATGCCTCCGCTAGAGAGCCAAGACTCCACATTTTCCCAAACGGAGCGCCGTCCCAGACAATATGTCGTCTTTTCCTCTAAGTAGCACATTCTGTTAATGGTTTGTCGCTTCTGTAATTTTTTTTTTCTCCCCTCCAACTTCTGCCCGTGAAAGAAGATGATTGTTCAGTTGCTTGGCAATCTGGATGATTAGTTGTGACATACAAATTCAGAAGGGGGGAAAGTAAACAAGGCGGTTCTGTGCGCGGTCTGATGACGTCGCCGGCTCTTTCATTTCATATGGAAGGGAGATTGCTGTTTATTTAAATGAGACGCATCTAATTTTGTCATGTGTCGAATAGTTGTTTTTTTTTTCTACTTTTTTTTTTTATTTTTTTTTAAGCCGCACGAATAGTCGGACATGGAATTTTTTTATTTTTTTATTTTTATTATTTTTGCTAAATCCGTGATTATTATTTCACTTTTTGGATATTTTCTAATTGGTTTTTAATCAGATTAGTGATGGTAAAACTTACCCCTTAGTTCCTGCGCTTTCAAATTTTTTTTTTCTCCTCCTTCTTCCAAGAGCGGGATAAGTTGTATTTTTTGAATGACGCCATTAATTTTACCCTATAAAGTACTGAAGAATGGGAAAAAAATTCCAAGTGAGGTTATTTTTTTTTCAAAATAACGCAATTCCGCCATTTTTTTTTAATATACAGCATTTATTGTGCAGTAAAAAAGACCTTATAACATGATTTTCTAGGTCAATACAAACTTGTATAGGTTTTTTTTAGTGGTGCAAAAAATTCAGAACTTTGTAAAAAGTAAATAATTTTTCCTTCCTTTCTTATTTAATTATATGGGTACATGGTGCTATTTTCTCAGATCCTTACCTTTTTATTATTTTTCCAGCTTGTTTTTTTTATTCAGATTATTTTGGGGTACATGTGACATTTTGATCACTTTGTATTTCATTTTGTATAATAAATGCCCTGCAAAAAAAAGGCAATTTTGTCCTTTTTTTTTTTCGGCATTTACTTTATGGGATAAATATATATTATATTTTGATAAACTGGACTTTTACAGATGCGGCTGCTTATTTTTTTTTCGTGGATTGGGAAAAGGAGGATGCTTAATTTTTATTTTTTTAATACTTTTTAGAACTTTTTCCCATTATTTTTCATTATATATTTTTTTTCTCCACCGATTCCTTTGTATACTGTCAGTGTTTTTTGTGTCTCGTTTCAACACCCTTTTTTTTCCCCAACATTTTAAATGCTCATAAAATAAATCATTTTAAACAGATTTGTTTTTTTTCCAGCACTTTTTATGGTGTTTTTTTTCTATTTTTGCCATATTTGCTACAAATGTTTTTCTTTGAATTCTTATTTAAATCCTATGGAAAGCGTTTAGGAAAACACCAGAAAAAACCCACACCCCTATTAGACTGTCACCCTTTCCGGACAAAATGGGGATTTTTGGCTGCCATTAATCTGATCCGTGTGGCTGTTGTAAGTGGGAAATGTGTTTTTATTGGGTTCCCCGACGGTAAAAATGTGCAAACGGAAATGGTCGTCTGACGTGGAGAATTGTGGGATTGATGAAAGTGTTAAACATTAAATGGTGTAAAAAAAAAATGCTGCTATATACGGGCGGGCTGCTGCTTTGCAGTTATGGTACAGTTTAGGCTGGTAGTGCATGCTGACACTTGTAGTTCTGCAACGGCCGGTAAGCCACACACTTTCTTTTTTTGTTTTTTACTATGGATTAACGAAATACTAAAAAAAAAAAAAGTGATCCAGCAGTTTCCATTCCAGCAGGGTATGGCGGGGCAGATAGGGCTGCGTGGCTGTCAGTGGAGGCACAGGATTGATGTGTGTGTCTGGGTGTCTGTTTCTCTCTTTCCTGGCTGGGATTTAACAAGGAGGAAGTATTGTATTCCCTTCCCCCCACCCGATGGGTTTAGCAGTTGTGTGTTCCCAGGTGAGGAGAGAGATTCTCCAGACAGGTCCTCATACACAGCAGAGCTCAACCCCAGCCTTAACCCTGTGTGCGCCCTCTGCAGGCAGCACAGGTGCAAGCGGGCACACAGGACGGGGCAAAAAGTACTTACAAGAGCGTCTTCCATAGTGTCCCCACACAACTCCCCCCCATCATTACCTCATTAGTGAGACTGGAATGGCCCCTCACCCATCCATGCCTTCCCCCATCAATCCCTGGTATCTAGATTATCTGCAATGCTCATATATCAGGAAGACTGGGGTGCAGTGAGGATTGAAAGTGCCTGATGAGAGTGATAGTCCTACATAACAGCTGTTGGGAAATGTAGTGTGGGTATTTACGTTGGCCTTGCAGAAGCAGCCGGTCACATCACCATTATACTAGATGTTTTAGAAACATATGTACACACAATGTGTTTCACTGTATGTTTGTGTAATATATATACATATATATATGTGTGTGTGTGTGTATGCACTATGTGTGCAATGCGTATGTAATGTGTTCCTAAATGTATGCTGTATGTATATGTTATGTTTGCAATGTGCGTGTACACATATATGTATGCAGTGTTTGTATATGCATGCAGTATGTATGTGTATATATATATATATATATATATATGTGTGTGTATGTATATATATATATATATATATATATATATATATATATATATATATATATATATATATATTAGTACAGACCAAAAGTTTGGACACACCTACTCATTTAAAGATTCTTCTGTATTTCATGACTATGAAAATTGTACATTCACACTGAAGGCATCAAAACTATGAATTAACACATGTGGAATTATATACTTAACAAAAAAGTGTGAAACAACTGAAAATATGTCTTATATTCTAGGTTCTTCAAAGTAGCCACCTTTTGCTTTGATGACTGCTTTGCACACTATTGGCATTCTCTTGATGAGCTTCAAGAGGTAGTCACCAGAAATGGTCTTCCAACAATCTTGAAGGAGTTCCCAGAGATGCTTAGCACTTGTTGGCCCTTTTGCCTTCACTCTGCGGTCCAGCTCACCCCAAACCATCTCGATTGGGTTCAGGTCTGGTGACTGTGGAGGCCAGGTCATCTGGCGTAGCCCCCCATCACTCTCCTTCTTGGTCAAATAGCCCTTACACAGCCTGGAGGTGTGTTTGGGGTCATTGTCCTGTTGAAAACTAAAAGATGGTCCAACTAAACGCAAACCGGATGGAATAGCATGCCGCTGCAAGATGCTGTGGTAGCCATGCTGCTTCAGTATGCCTTCAATATTGAATAAATCCCCAACAGTGTCACCAGCAAAGCACCCCCACACCATCACACCTCTTCCTCCATGCTTCACGGTGGGAACCAGGCATGTAGAGTTCATCCGTTCACCTTTTCTGCGTCGCACAAAGACACGGTGGTTGGAACCAAAGATCTCAAATTTGGACTCATCAGACCAAAGGACAGATTTCCACTGGTCTAATGTCCATTCCTTGTGTTCTTTAGCCCAAACAAGTCTCTTCTGCTTGTTGCCTGTCCTTAGCAGTGGTTTCCTAGCAGCTATTTTACCATGAAGGCCTGCTGCACAAAGTCTCCTCTTAACAGTTGTTGAAGATATGTGTCTGCTGCTAGAACTCTGTGTGGCATTGACCTGGTCTCTAATCTGAGCTGTTGTTAACCTGCGATTTCTGAGGCTGGTGACTCGGATAAACTTATCCTCAGAAGCAGAGGTGACTCTTGGTCTTCCTTTCCTGGGGCGGTCCTCATGTGAGCCAGTTTCTTTGTGGCGCTTGATGGTTTTTGCAACTGCACTTGGGGACACTTTCAAAGTTTTCCCAATTTTTCGGACTGACTGACCTTCATTTCTTAAAGTAATGATGGCCACTCGTTTTTCTTTACTTAGCTGCTTTTTTCTTGCCATAATACAAATTCTAACAGTCTATTCAGTAGGACTATCAGCTGTGTATCTACCTGACTTCTGCACAACACAACTGATGGTCCCAACCCCATTTATAAGGCAAGAAATCCCACTTATTAAACCTGACAGGGCACACCTGTGAAGTGAAAACCATTTCCGGTGACTACCTCTTGAAGCTCATCAAGAGAATGCTAAGAGTGTGCAAAGCAGTCATCAAAGCAAAAGGTGGCTACTTTGAAGAACCTAAAATATAAGACATATTTTCAGTTGTTTCACACTTTTTTGTTAAGTATATAATTCCACATGTGTTAATTCATAGTTTTGATGCCTTCAGTGTGAATGTACAATTTTCATAGTCATGAAAATACAGAAAAATCTTTAAATGAGAAGGTGTGTCCAAACTTTTGGTCTGTACTGTGTGTGTATAATATATATATATATACACATATACACACGAACACACTCAGCATATACATATGTACATGGGTGTGTATGTATATAATGTGTATATATGTATGTGTGCGTGTATATGTATATATGTATGTGTGTGTGCATGTATGTATGTATATATATATAAATAAATTATATTTGTGTGTATCCTGTTTTCTTCATTGACTCACTGTTCTCAATGGTAAATCTGTAAACCTTCCACAATACAGCGGAGCCCCTGAGTATGTGCATGTTCGGCGTCTCCCGTAGACCTCCCCCACCCCCAGATATTGTACAAATCTTTTTTGTGTGTGCCCAAAACATGCAGACAATATCCCACCCACAGAGATTGCACCCCCTGCCCGTTATATACTTGGCCCCAGTTCCCACATCTGCCCTGGGCGATGCCAGGGATTCTTGTAGTGGCATAAACAAGTACAAGGGCCTGGCGGGGTCATTACACCTGCTCTCTGTGCCAGGCCGGGCTGCGACGTTCCATCAAGAGCTTGTCAATGCCACGCTGGCTTCTCGTTCTCGGAGAGGTGGGAAGAGACCGCTGTTTGATGTCTTTTTATGAGACACTCGGGCTGTCTGCTCTGGGCCAAGTCTGATTTTCAAAGAATGCTTTTAAAAAGGGGGGACAGCTGGCGAAGTGCGCAAGGTCTCGGGGAAATGGCTCGGGCGGCTGTCTCCCAGGGACGGCAGATTTAATGCTCCAGAATGTTTTACTTTTGTAGGGTCGGTACAAGCTTCGCCCCTTGGGACCGGTTCACCACATCTGCGAGCTCCACTGCAGAAGACGCTGATTTTCTGTATATTGTGAACATCTGCATCTTTCTCATTTCCTTTGCATCTCTATTCCTTACCTTGTTTCCGGAGCTCTGCTTGCTGACAGTGAATGGAAACTGAAAAATCCACCCGTCACACAGACCTCCTTCCGTACCTTTTCTGTTGGTTTGAGTTGTTCTGAGCTGCGCTAGATAACCAGCTTACCCAAAAAATGTCCCCTTTTTTTCCCTAAAACTGGTTGTTTTGTGCCACTTATGTCGGAATATGGGGTAAATTAGGGAAGGACGTATTTTCTACAGGCCAAAATTCTATTCCTAGGTGGGGGCAGTTGTATGACCACTAAGAATCCCTCTCATCTACGCGAACTGTCTAAAAGCACCATTTGGAGTAATGAGACTGTTTGGATGTCTCTGACGGGCCTCTCCCGCACTAGAAATGATTATACTACATATAATGGGGGGCTACAGAGAGGCACATAGACTCGGTATGGTTTGGTGGCTTCTTCTGACAGTCTCGTAGTTCCGGTCTCTCTGAGACTGTTGATCTGTCTCTTTATTCCCCCCCTTCACGTTTCCATCCCTCAGATGTGGTGCTGTGAAGAGGGTCTGGATTATCAGCCAGCTCCACACTTCTAATCCTATTAGGAGGGGCACAAATCCTGTTTGGAGAAGCTGGATGTGCTCAGTATGTGACCGGGGAGGGTCTGCACACACAGCTGTCCCTGGAGGCCATCGTCACCGCTCGTCCTCCCGCTTCACCTTCTGCTGCTGACCGAATCCGCCTGCTTTATGGGGTCCAGCCCTTGGCCACCCTTATATTACAGTCCCTCATAAAAATTCTGTGTAAGGCTAAAAAGGCTAAGAACCCAATATTACAATGCGGCCATTGTGAGGGGGACCTGGAGGCCTGCATAGATTTCAGGGGGTCTCTGCCCACTCCCGCTGTATTCTGTATAGTGCATTGTGCAAGTTGCACGCAGCAAAAAGGAATCAAAAATTACATTTGCAAGAAAAATGTAGAACTTTGCTATTACAGGGCCGGCTGACTACTCCCATGGCGGACAATGGTGACATTATCGGGTGTCACCTCCCATATTGTATACACTCGTTCAGTAGAATTAGGACATGAATTGTGCGTTCTTTATAAATGCATTTAACCATCAGCAGGCGATAGATGTCCATCGCACAGTTTAACTTGACTAATCATTTTTTAATGGATCGTGTCTGAGGTTTTTTCATTATATTTTGTTATATAAATAATATATTAGAAATTCTTATCATGTGGATATAAAAAGGGTTGTATATTATAGACAAAATATGGTGTCTTTTTTAGATGTTGTATGTGTAATTCTTATTGTGAAATCCATTCATTACGTTATCGATGACCCCTATAAAAGGTCATGACCAATATCCTGTCATTATGTACCCGAGGAAGGGGCCAGCTCGGCTCCATAACACCGTAGTCTGAATAAAAGCTTTTTATACTGAGTATTGGGCGCTCACCTTCCCGCCAGTTCACACCAAGTCAACGTATTTTCCTTTTCACTGTTACCTCCCATATTGTCGAATAGCATGGCAGTTCTTGGAAAGTTGCATGGCAAAACCCTACAATGTTACAATGTTGATTGTCACCCAACTTTCCTAGAACCAGAACCACCGTTGTTTTTTTGTTTTTTTTTTACTTTTTGAGATTTTTTTTTTCAATTTCACTCCATACTGACCATTCTCTTCTTGTCTCTTCAATACTCCCATCATCTCCTCCGTGATTAGGAACCCACAGCTTTTTCCTGCCTTTTTCCTTATCTCTCTCTCCACTTCCATCAATGTTACAAGATGCCTTCGCCAGCCACGCCGTGTGCCCTCTGTCATCAGCGCCATTCTTCCCGTCCTCTTGACAGGTTCCTGTGTGTGTGCGACACAACTGATTGTGCAATCACAAGTGATGATGTCCCTGTCACCCCCTCCCGGTGGTGGATGTGCGTTGTGTGCGCTGTGACAGCCTCTGAACCTCCAGCTTGGCGCTGCCGGGCACATTTTTTTTTTCGACATCTTTCGTTGTTTTTGTTTTTTTTTTTTCTTTCCCCCCCCCCCCCCGAAATGTCAAATCTCTGGCTGACTGCTTGCTCCGGCACTAATGAGCCCTCCTCCTGAGTGCCATGTCTCAGTAGTACTCTCATCTTCAAACAGTCTGCCATTAACTCTTCATATGCTGCACGTGTGCCATCGACCTCATTATATTCTGCAGGAAGCGGGCAACTCAGCTTAGTTTGTGTCAACCATCTTGACATGTGTGATAGCTGATAATCAGAAATGTGATATGACAAATCTGCATCCCATCAAAGGAATCCCAGATCAGATCCCCGATCTCGCCAAAGATCAATCACCTTTATGGTCATGTCGTTCTCAACCTGCCATCTGAAGCCCCTAATACATGGGCGGCTATTAGCATGGTCATCCGACCGATATATATACACTAATATACAGTGTGTGTGTGTATATAGATATAGATATATATATAGATATATATTAATGTGTGTGTATATATATAATGTCTGAAAATAATGGCGGCCACAGTTTTGGTTCAACTTTTCCCAAATTCGAAGGAAGGATCCGATGTTGTGAATTTTCACTCTCAGTCCTTTGGTCTTCATGGAGACATAAGCCACTGCCAGATGTATCTGGTACCAGCTTCCTCCATCTTCTCAATGAGAACACATCCCCGCTTCATCTCCCATTAGGATTTCTACCTTCATGCCCTTTAATACATATATGACCATAACAGATTCTAGAAGGCTGTGACAATTTTCACTTGAGCGGAGGACCTGTGTCATTTAGAAAAGATTGGTTGCTATGAACATGTCTCCCTAGTAACCATTGATATTTTGAGGCCTAGCATCTCCTTACAAGCACAATAATGGCCACAGATGCCACCTGTTCTGGCAGCAGGGCAGATAGGAATATGGCAGAGGAAATATTAGAGTAAAAGGCGCCTTAGGATGATATGAGACTGTGTAGGCCGTAATTTACTGTTTTTTTATATGACCACTGATTGGCAGCCATTTGTCTCCTCACATCTAAGCAATGGTGACCAATGGCTATATTCTGAGGTAGCCGGTCAGTCACAGCGCCCCCTTTTCAGCCATATAACAGGTGTTTCTAGTCGTACGCTTGCTGTACTTAACGCTCCAGCTGTCGGCAGTTTATAAATTCCAGCTTCTCCTGCCGTCACCCGACCATCGCGGAAATATGTGGAAATCCACCCTGAACGCCTGTTATCTGGGCAACGTCAGACCCCGCAGTTTTGCCAAGTGTTTGTGAGAGTGTTGACTGAGAAATATCCAAAATATGGGATGGCCCCCTCCATTTTACACAACATTTTACAGCTTGGAAATCCTTTGATTTATGGTTGTGATTTCAGAATGCTTTATGTTCCAGAGCTGCAATCACAATGCTGTTGTTCTTTTGTGCACACCCCACAGACATGTATGGATCTAACTGGCTTTTTCTCTCCAGTATAGAAAAGCCAGCAGAGTTCAGAATGCTGCTCTGGATGCAAATAAAGTATACGCTGCATTCTCTTTAGATTATATATCTTTGATATATATCCTATGATGTCACCCATTTGCAGCCTAGCTCATTATATGGCATTTAGCACAGAGATCACAGGTGTTTTTCTAAGATCTCTGCTTGTTGTCAAGGAATAAGAATCTTCCTAGTTTCCTTCCAGAGGATTAGAATCCGTCCCCGCTGTGAACTCTTGATGACTGTAATGTAATGTAATGAGCCCGTCAGCTATGTGACCATCACATGACCTGGTGTATTTTCACGCCTAGTCTATTCCAGTTATTCTTTGTGTTTAAAGGGATATGTCTATATCTTAAAAGTGCATTCTCGTCAGTGGGCTCATCACTTTATGATTTGAGATCCTGCGAATGTAGGGGACACATTACTGATGTAGGTCTCCGTCCCCTTCTTACTCCCCTCCATAGCTGCTTGCCCAGCAGTCTGATCTTTCTCGGGATTGGTAAGGGTCCCGAAAGTCAGACCCACTCTGATTATAAAGTGCTATCATATAGCAATATTTCACCGCTATAATTGGACTTTGAGACCCCCTTAATTCTGAGAATGAAGGGGCTGCAGCACTAGTGTTTCCTGAACTGTAGCACAGCCCCATTTACGTGAATGGAGTTCCCTGCTGGTCCTCCACACCTGGATGGCGGAGGCTGTATAGGGTAATGATTACAAAGGATTTTGCGCTTTACCACACCTGTTTCCCCTTAATTCTCAAGATCAGTGCAGGCCCCAGAGGTCAGAACTTTTAGATGGGTAATACCCCGCTTAACGTCCTCCCAAGATAGGATGTAGTATTACGTCTTGTGTTGGGTGTGGATGAATGTAGGAACTTAGCCCTCTCCACACATGGTAGGTGCTGGCTGTGTTATGCAGCGAGCATCTTCCTCTATCAACAGCGACCAGAGCCAGCTCCAATCGCTCATGTTTAACTACGTAAATGCCGATATCAATCCCTGATGATGGCATTTAAGTAGGGCAGACCCAGTGTGCTGTCTGTCCACGTGCCATCACCTTTCCCCTCCTTCACGCGATGCGATCACACAGACTATGATTATCACTATATACTCCAACACTGAAGTACTGCAATATATAGTAAAGTGATCAATCAGTTGCAGGTTCAAGTTCCCTATGGGCACTAAAAATAGAGCTGCCATGCGTTACCCACAAAAATGCAATAAAAAGCGATGTACGTATCGCAAATTGATATATAAAAAAAACAAGCCCTCTTACAGTAATGTTGCCAGAAATATTAAAAATGTATAGCTGAAGGGAGGAAAAACGAAAGTGCAAAAACATAAAAAGGGGTTAATCAGCGGGATGGTGGACAGCGGTTACCCCCGCCCTACACGAGCCGCCTGGTAGGAACGCCAGCCACCAGTGTCTTCTAGCCTTTGATGTTCCCACCGCTAAGCTTATGATTTCCCCAATCTTTGGCGTGAAGAGTGATGGTGGAGCCGGCGGATTGTCCGTTCTCATCCCGCGCCCCTCTTACAGCATAATTCATAGTAAGATGGAGAGCATCCCGCTCCGGAGGTCACATCTCTTAATGGCCGGCCTGCCTCTCCTGATAATTATATTGTGTCCTCATCTCTTGTATTAAACGGCCAGGCTGTTAATATGACAGTAAATCTCCGGCTCCATCCTTACACACCCAGGCAAGGCTGCCCACCAGACAACCCCTCCTGTCACCACCCTCCTTCTCTCCTCCCTGTCAGCACTTTGGCCTTCTTGCCCTCTTCTCCCCCCTCCTTTAGGATGGTGATTAAAGCAGATGCATAGACCGTCTGTGACCCCGGCACAGTCCGCCTGTAATGTATGACTATGGCTCTCTACAGCTATTCTTCCTCCAGGAGCAGGAAATGGCTGCGGACAATGGGGCTATGTGGGAGATCATTCAATCCGCCCGATCCAGGGGTCGTTCACTGTGATCCTATTAGAATATGTAGGATGCCTTGTGCTAATAAAGTGCTGAGCTCTTCCGGTCACTGGCACTGAGCACAATGAGGGGTGAACATTGGGGCCCCCCATGGACGGAGATCTGGCGTATTATGCACACATGGCGGCCCGCTGTTCCCGATGCTCTGTGCGCTGCCGCCTGCTATGACTTTGCCCTTTTCTTTTACTGTGCCAGAGTGAAGTTTAATTGCCTGGTCTATGCACAGGGGATTCGGGGAGGACTCTGCAAAAATTCAGGATGACAAAAAGCCATTCATTTGATTATTTGCACCGTCAGATGTAGGGGCCAAATTATATGGAAGGAATGTTTCTAAGCAGCGATTTCTATTGTTTGTGGCAATTAAATAGTTAAAAATCTTTTTAATTATGGGACAGAATTTGGCAATTTTTATAATTTCTCACTATTCTGCTTTCACAATGAGCATTTCTGGACGATCAGATGTTGGATTAGAGGAGTTTTACAGTGGGGGAGGGGAGATGCGGCTGCTGAGAACAGAGTTTACAATGGAGCCTTGTCTGCTCAGGTGTCTCTGAGGATTGTTCCTAACCGTTGTGTTGCCCGAGGCTCCAACCGAAACAGTCACATCAGTATCAGGGAAGCGCTGATTATAAGAGAAATGCTCACACGTGATTATAGCAGCTCCCAGAAAGCTACAAAGCACCCGCAGCCGAGAAACGTGTACTGCACAGAGCAGCGCTCATTAACACTTTACAGAACAGCGAATAGTAATAACCCATCAATACCACCATTACATTACTTATCCTCCAGAGCTGCACTCACTATTCTGCTGGCGGAGTCACTGTGTACATACATTACATTACTGATCCTGAGTTACATCCTGTATTATACCCCAGAGCTGCACTCACTATTCTGCTGGTGGAGTCACTGTGTACATACATTACTGACCCTGTACTGATCCTGAGTTACATCCTGTATTATACTCCAGAGCAGCACTCACTATTCTGCTGGTGCAGTCACCGTGTACATACATTACATTACTGATCCTGTACTGATCCTGAGTTACATCCTGTATTATACTCCAGAGCTGCACTCACTGTTCTGCTGATGCAGTCACTGTGTACATACATTACATTACTGATCCTGAGTTACCTCCTGTATTATACTCCAGAGCTGCACTCACTATTCTGCTGGTGCAGTCACTCTGTACATACATTACATTACTGATCCTGTACTGATCCTGAGTTACATCCTGTATTATACTCCAGAGCTGCACTCACTATTCTGCTGGTGCAGTCACTGTGTACATACATTACATTACTGATCCTGAGTTACATCCTGTATTATACTCCAGAGCTGCACTCACTATTCTGCTGGTGCAGTCACTGTGTACATACATTACATTACTGATCCTGTACTGATTCTGAGTTACCTCCTGTATTATACTCCAGAGCTGCACTCACTATTCTTCTGGTGCAGTCACTGTGTACATACATTACATTACTTATCCTGTATTATACTCCAGAGCTGCACTCACTATTCTGCTGGTGGCTGAGCGTTTTATCCTGTGTAATGGAGCGGTTCACTCACTTATACATTTTCCTGGTCGTGTGTTTTATATGAAGATATAATTAGTTTTCGTACCTCGGCGTGGATGTGTTACGTGAAGGTGTGAATTCTGCTTGGATGGCGCGCGGCGGTGTCACGTATAGGTGTGAATACAGGTGTGTTTATACGTGACGGGTGTCTCTTCGCTCCGGTGCATTTGCTGCACACAGCAAGAACACATCTGGCGAGTAGCGGACGGTATTTACACCTGGCGATCACACATCCACGCGGAGGGTCCGACCCGATTCACAGCTGTGTACAAAACACATGTCCCAGCCATTAAACTATTATATTACATGTGTTTCTGGGCCTCCATCTTCAAGATCTCTGCTTGCTGTCAGTGGATTTGGCACATTGCTAAATACACCCCAAGGTTTTGCTACAGCGATCCGTACCTGTAGATCCTACACAGGTGACACCTGTGATTTACCGTTGTCTGCCGCCTGATGTATCGGTTCTGGTCACTGATATTGACTTTTCGCACACAGGTGCTGCCGAGAGAGCGAATGTGAGCGAGCGACCGAGCCGCACCGGTTTACCAGTGACCTGAGTCAATGTGTCCGCCTGGAAGTGACGCCCAATAACGCCTCCGTCAGTGTCCCCGAGCTGCTGGTAAGATGCGCGCCCCCTGGCTGGACTTTGTTGTCTGTGGTTACATAGGACTGTCGGTACTTACATTACGGATATCCTGTCTTTCTCTTTACAGCTGAATCTGTCTGTCCAGAATGCCCCCGATCTGTCAGCGGGGGTGACCTGTACATTCGGGGATTTGGCGGAGAGTGAGGCCGTGCTGCAAGATGGGACGATTCAGTGCTCATCGCCTTCACTGCGGGACATTCCTGGGATTACCGGAGGGAGAGGTGAGATGGTGATACCACTGCTGAAGGGTGGTGATGGCGGCATGTGCTTGCCGCTCTATAAGAATTACCTGTAAGACAAAAACTGCCCAGTTTGTCGACATAGCGGCCTGCCACCTAAAGTTCGGCAGGTTTGGGTTTTAATGATTATAGGACGGGAAGTTCTGCAATTTTCTACTATACTTTGTGATTCTTGGACACCCACCAACCCCGAGCTCGGCTCATCCATCCATCCTTAGCTCGTCTCATACCCCTACACACCCTCCCCGAGCTCAGCTCGTACACCCATCCACCTTGAGCTTGGCTGGGACCTCCACCTACCCCCGAGCTCCGGCCCAACCACCATCCCCAATCTGGGATTTGAGGCTAACACTCAGCAGATATCTTGAAAATGAAACATAAAGTATTTTAGAAAGTTGCAGAGCTTTTCTGCAGTGATTAACAGGCTTCTCTGGCGGCTTCTGTCTTCCATAAACAGCGCCCTCCTGTCCATAGGTTGTGTCTGATACTGCAGCTCATCTCTATTGAGGTGAATGATGTCGAGCTGCAGTACCAGACACAGCCTCTGGACAGGTGTGGCGCTGTTTTGTGAAGAAAGCAGACACATTTTTTCCTAAAAAAAAGTGCAATCCCCTTTTAAGTTTATTTGCATAAATCCAGACGCCCATCGTAATAAGTAAATTAGCCTCCATTACACATCCGGGTGACTTCACTGCCTGCACAGACGTGCCGTGCTGAATCATAGTGCGCTCGTACATCCCAGCTCCGCATTCTGCAGTCACTCCGCTGTCATCCTGTACTAAACTGCGCTACACCCGGATTAACCTCACACTTCGTCTCTTCCTCCGTCAGTGAAGCCGCTGTGCCCGCTCCGTCTGTCCTCACTCACCCCGCCGGGTCTTTCACTTGCTGACCAATCCTGATGCCATCCGTCATATTTATAGCTTTGTACACAGAATTTAAAGGAACACTCCAAACAAAACATTGCATTGGTGCAGTACACGGGAGGCCCGGCTTCTGCTCAGGGCATCTGTATCTGTGGTGCTCAGAGTGTCCCTTTAAATTCTGAATGCAGCGGCGCTCCCTAACACATTAGTGCTCCGCTCCTGCACTTTTTCTTGTCAGGAGTTTCCTTTAATTAACCCCTGTTGTCCTTAATACTAATTATTTCTATATTTTGCAGGAGCGCTGCATACCGTCCAGCTCCATCTAAAGTCTAAGGAGACCCACCTGAGGTTCGCCAGCACCGACTTCGTGTTCTACAATTGCAGCGTCCTCCAGTCGTAAGTTGTTTTTTTCCACTACATCTGCTTGCTGTCAACTATCAGAAATATTCATATTTGCATCAAGCCTTGAGAACTCCCCAACAAACCTAAAATTTCCCACATCTGAGAGTGTGATCTCTTTGAGCCCAGTCCATACAAGGCCTATTCTCAGTTGTAGCGAGCCCTCAATGGTGAGTTGTATGGGGTCTATTCTCAGTTGTAGCGAGCCCTCAATGGTGAGGTGTATGGGGTCTATTCTCAGTTGTAGCGAGCCCTCAATGGTGAGGTGTATGAGGTTTTTTCTCATTTGTAGCGAGCCCTCAATGGTGAGATGTATGAGGTCTTTTCTCAGTTGTAGCGAGCCCTCAATGGTGAGATGTATGAGGTCTATTCTCAGTTGTAGCGAGCCCTCAATGGTGAGTTGTATGGGGTCTATTCTCAGTTGTAGCGAGCCCTCAATGGTGAGGTGTATGGGGTCTATTCTCAGTTGTAGCGAGCCCTCAATGGTGAGGTGTATGAGGTCTTTTCTCAGTTGTAGCGAGCCCTCAATGGTGAGGTGTATGAGGTCTTTTCTCAGTTGTAGCGAGCCCTCAGTGGTGAGATGTATGAGATCTTTTCTCAGTTGTAGCGAGCCCTCAATGGTGAGATGTATGAGGTTTTTTCTCATTTGTAGCGAGCCCTCAATGGTGAGATGTATGAGGTCTTTTCTCAGTTGTAGCGAGCCCTCAATGGTGAGATGTATGAGGTCTTTTCTCAGTTGTAGCGAGCCCTCAATGGTGAGATGTATGAGGTCTTTTCTCAGTTGTAGCGAGCCCTCAATGGTGAGATGTATGAGGTCTTTTCTCATTTGTAGCGAGCCCTCAATGGTGAGATGTATGAGGTCTTTTCTCAGTTGTAGCGAGCCCTCAATAGTGAGATGTATGAGGTCTTTTCTCAGTTGTAGCGAGCCCTCAATGGTGAGATGTATGAGGTCTTTTCTCAGTTGTAGCGAGCCCTCAATGGTGAGGTGTATGAGGTCTATTGTCAGTTGTAGCGAGCCCTCAATGGTGAGCTGTATGGGGTCTATGCTCAGTTGTAGCGAGCCCTCAATGGTGAGATGTATGGGGTCTATGCTCAGTTGTAGCGAGCCCTCAATGGTGAGATGTATGGGGTCTATGCTCAGTTGTAGCGAGCCCTCAATGGTGAGATGTATGAGGTCTTTTCTCAGTTGTAGCGAGCCCTCAATGGTGAGATGTATGGGGTCTATTGTCAGTTGTAGCGAGCCCTCAATGGTGAGATGTATGAGGTCTATTCTGAGTTGTAGCAAGCCCTCAATGGTGAGATGTATGAGGTCTTTTCTCAGTTGTAGCGAGCCCTCAATGGTGAGGTGTATGAGGTCTATTGTCAGTTGTAGCGAGCCCTCAATGGTGAGCTGTATGGGGTCTATGCTTAGTTGTAGCGAGCCCTCAATGGTGAGATGTATGAGATCTTTTCTCAGTTGTAGCGAGCCCTCAATGGTGAGGTGTATGAGGTCTTTTCTCAGTTATAGCGAGCCCTCAATGGTGAGATGTATGAGGTCTTTTCTCAGTTGTAGCGAGCCCTCAATGGTGAGATGTATGAGGTCTTTTCTCAGTTGTAGCGAGCCCTCAATGGTGAGGTGTATGAGGTCTTTTCTCATTTGTAGCGAGCCCTCAATGGTGAGATGTATGAGGTCTTTTCTCAGTTGTAGCGAGCCCTCAATGGTGAGATGCATGAGGTCTTTTCTCAGTTGTAGCGAGCCCTCAATGGTGAGATGCATGAGGTCTTTTCTCAGTTGTAGCGAGCCCTCAATGGTGAGATGTATGGGGTCTATGCTCAGTTGTAGCGAGCCCTCAATGGTGAGATGTATGAGGTCTTTTCTCAGTTGTAGCGAGCCCTCAATGGTGAGATGTATGGGGTCTATGCGCAGTTGTAGCGAGCCCTCAATGGTTAGCTGTATGGGGTCTATGCTCAGTTGTAGCGAGCCCTCAATGGTGAGATGTATGAGATCTTTTCTCAGTTGTAGCGAGCCCTCAATGGTGAGGTGTATGAGGTCTTTTCTCAGTTGTAGCGAGCCCTCAATGGTGAGATGTATGAGGTCTTTTCTCAGTTGTAGCGAGCCCTCAATGGTGAGGTGTATGAGGTCTTTTCTCAGTTGTAGCGAGCCCTCAATGGTGAGGTGTATGAGGTCTTTTCTCATTTGTAGCGAGCCCTCAATGGTGAGATGTATGGGGTCTATTGTCAGTTGTAGCGAGCCCTCAATGGTGAGATGTATGAGGTATATTCTCAGTTGTAGCGAGCCCTTAATGGTGAGATGTATGAGATCTTTTCTCAGTTATAGCGTGCCATCAATGGTGAGATGTATGAGGTCTTTTCTCAGTTGTAGCGAGCCCTCAATGGTGAGATGTATGAGGTCTTTTCTCAGTTGTAGCGAGCCCTCAATGGTGAGGTGTATGAGGTCTTTTCTCATTTGTAGCGAGCCCTCAATGGTGAGATGTATGAGGTCTTTTCTCAGTTGTAGCGAGTCCTCAATGGTGAGATGCATGAGGTCTTTTCTCAGTTGTAGCGAGCCCTCAATGGTGAGATGCATGAGGTCTTTTCTCAGTTGTAGCGAGCCCTCAATGGTGAGATGTATGAGGTCTTTTCTCAGTTGTAGCGAGCCCTCATTGGTGAGATGTATGGGGTCTATTGTCAGTTGTAGCGAGCCCTCAATGGTGAGATGTATGAGGTCTATTCTCAGTTGTAGCGAGCCCTCAATGGTGAGATGTATGAGATCTTTTCTCAGTTGTAGCGAGCCCTCAATGGTGAGATGTATGAGGTCTATTCTCAGTTGTAGCGAGCCCTCAATGGTGAGATGTATGAGGTCTATTCTCAGTTGTAGCGAGCCCTCAGTGGTGAGCTGTATGGGGTCTATTCTCAGTTGTAGCGAGCCCTCAATGGTGAGATGTATGGGGTCTATGCTCAGTTGTAGCGAGCCCTCAATGGTGAGATGTATGAGGTCTATTCTCAGTTGTAGCGAGCCCTCAATGGTGAGATGTATGGGGTCTATGCTCAGTTGTAGCGAGCCCTCAATGGTGAGATGTATGAGGTCTATTCTCAGTTGTAGCGAGCCCTCAATGGTGAGCTGTATGGGGTCTATGCTCAGTTGTAGCGAGCCCTCAATGGTGAGATGTATGAGGTCTATTCTCAGTTGTAGTGAGCCCTCAATGGTGAGATGTATGAGGTCTATTCTCAGTTGTAGCGAGCCCTCAATGGTGAGATGTATGGGGTCTATGCTCAGTTGTAGCGAGCCCTCAATGGTGAGATGTATGGGGTCTATGCTCAGTTGTAGCGAGCCCTCAATGGTGAGATGTATGAGGTCTTTTCTCAGTTGTAGCGAGCCCTCAATGGTGAGATGTATGGGGTCTACGCTCAATTGTAGCGAGCCCTCAATGGTGAGATGTATGGGGTCTATGCTCAGTTGTAGCGAGCCCTCAATGGTGAGATATGAGATCTTTTCTCAGTTGTAGCGAGCCCTCAATGGTGAGATGTATGGGGTCTATGCTCAGTTGTAGCGAGCCCTCAATGGTGAGATATATGAGATCTTTTCTCAGTTGTAGCGAGCCCTCAATGGTGAGATGTATGGGGTCTATGCTCAGTTGTAGCGAGCCCTCGATGGTGAGATGTATGGGGTCTATGCTCAGTTGTAGCGAGCCCTCAATGGTGAGATATATGAGATCTTTTCTCAGTTGTAGCGAGCCCTCAATGGTGAGCTGTATGGGGTCTATGCTCAGTTGTAGCGAGCCCTCAATGGTGAGATATATGAGATCTTTTCTCAGTTGTAGCGAGCCATCAATGGTGAGGTGTATGGGGTCTTTTCTCAGTTGTAGCGAGCCTTCAATGTTGAGGTGTATGGGGTCTATTCTCAGTTGTAGTGAGCCCTCAATGGTGAGATGTATGAGGTCTATTCTCAGTTGTAGCGAGCCCTCAATGGTGAGCTGTATGGGGTCTATGCTCAGTTGTAGCGAGCCCTCAATGGTGAGATATATGAGATCTTTTCTCAGTTGTAGCGAGCCATCAATGGTGAGGTGTATGGGGTCGTTTCTCAGTTGTAGCGAGCCCTCAATGTTGAGGTGTATGGGGTCTATTCTCAGTTGTAGCGAGCCCTCAATGTTGAGGTGTATGGGGTCTATTCTCAGTTGTAGCGAGCCCTCAATGGTGAGATGTATGGTGTCTATGCTCAGTTGTAGCGAGCCCTCAATGGTGAGATATGAGATCTTTTCTCAGTTGTAGCGAGCCCTCAATGGTGAGATGTATGAGGTTTATTCTCAGTTGTAGTGAGCCCTCAATGGTGAGATGTATGAGGTCTATTCTCAGTTGTAGCGAGCCCTCAATGTTGAGATGTATGGGGTCTATGCTCAGTTGTAGCGAGCCCTCAATGGTGAGATATGAGATCTTTTCTCAGTTGTAGCGAGCCCTCAATGGTGAGATGTATGAGGTCTATTCTTAGTTGTAGCGAGCCCTCAATGGTGAGATATGAGATCTTTTCTCAGTTGTAGCGAGCCCTCAATGTTGAGGTGTATGGGGTCTATTCTCAGTTGTAGCGAGCCCTCAATGTTGAGGTGTATGGGGTCTATTCTCAGTTGTAGCGAGCTATCAATGGTGAGGTGTATGGGGTCTTTTCTCAGTTGTAGCGAGCCCTCAATGTTGAGGTGTATGGGGTCTATGCTCAGTTGTAGCGAGCCCTCAATGGTGAGATGTATGAGGTCTTTTCTCAGTTGTAGCGAGCCCTCAATGGTTAGCTGTATGGGGTCTATGCTCAGTTGTAGCGAGCCCTCAATGGTGAGATGTATGAGATCTTTTCTCAGTTGTAGCGAGCCCTCAATGGTGAGGTGTATGAGGTCTTTTCTCAGTTGTAGCGAGCCCTCAATGGTGAGGTGTATGAGGTCTTTTCTCATTTGTAGCGAGCCCTCAATGGTGAGATGTATGGGGTCTATTCTCAGTTGTAGCGAGCCCTCAATGGTGAGATGTATGAGGTATATTCTCAGTTGTAGCGAGCCCTTAATGGTGAGATGTATGAGATCTTTTCTCAGTTATAGCGAGCCCTCAATGGTGAGATGTATGAGGTCTTTTCTCAGTTGTAGCGAGCCCTCAATGGTGAGATGTATGAGGTCTTTTCTCAGTTGTAGCGAGCCCTCAATGGTGAGGTGTATGAGGTCTTTTCTCATTTGTAGCGAGCCCTCAATGGTGAGATGTATGAGGTCTTTTCTCAGTTGTAGCGAGCCCTCAATGGTGAGATGCATGAGGTCTTTTCTCAGTTGTAGCGAGCCCTCAATGGTGAGATGCATGAGGTCTTTTCTCAGTTGTAGCGAGCCCTCAATGGTGAGATGTATGAGGTCTTTTCTCAGTTGTAGCGAGCCCTCAATGGTGAGATGTATGAGGTCTTTTCTCAGTTGTAGCGAGCCCTCATTGGTGAGATGTATGGGGTCTATTGTCAGTTGTAGCGAGCCCTCAATGGTGAGATGTATGAGGTCTATTCTCAGTTGTAGCGAGCCCTCAATGGTGAGATGTATGAGATCTTTTCTCAGTTGTAGCGAGCCCTCAATGGTGAGATGTATGAGGTCTATTCTCAGTTGTAGCGAGCCCTCAATGGTGAGATGTATGAGGTCTATTCTCAGTTGTAGCGAGCCCTCAGTGGTGAGCTGTATGGGGTCTATTCTCAGTTGTAGCGAGCCCTCAATGGTGAGATGTATGGGGTCTATGCTCAGTTGTAGCGAGCCCTCAATGGTGAGATGTATGAGGTCTATTCTCAGTTGTAGCGAGCCCTCAATGGTGAGATGTATGGGGTCTATGCTCAGTTGTAGCGAGCCCTCAATGGTGAGATGTATGAGGTCTATTCTCAGTTGTAGCGAGCCCTCAATGGTGAGCTGTATGGGGTCTATGCTCAGTTGTAGCGAGCCCTCAATGGTGAGATGTATGAGGTCTATTCTCAGTTGTAGTGTGCCCTCAATGGTGAGATGTATGAGGTCTATTCTCAGTTGTAGCGAGCCCTCAATGGTGAGATGTATGGGGTCTATGCTCAGTTGTAGCGAGCCCTCAATGGTGAGATGTATGGGGTCTATGCTCAGTTGTAGCGAGCCCTCAATGGTGAGATGTATGAGGTCTATTCTCAGTTGTAGCGAGCCCTCAATGGTGAGATGTATGGGGTCTATGCTCAGTTGTAGCGAGCCCTCAATGGTGAGATGTATGAGGTCTATTCTCAGTTGTAGCGAGCCCTCAATGGTGAGATGTATGAGGTCTATTCTCAGTTGTAGCGAGCCCTCAATGGTGAGATGTATGGGGTCTATGCTCAGTTGTAGCGAGCCCTCAATGGTGAGATGTATGGGGTCTATGCTCAGTTGTAGCGAGCCCTCAATGGTGAGATGTATGAGGTCTATGCTCAGTTGTAGCGAGCCCTCAATGGTGAGATGTATGAGGTCTATTCTCAGTTGTAGCGAGCCCTCAATGGTGAGATGTATGGGGTCTACGCTCAATTGTAGCGAGCCCTCAATGGTGAGATGTATGGGGTCTATGCTCAGTTGTAGCGAGCCCTCAATGGTGAGATATGAGATCTTTTCTCAGTTGTAGCGAGCCCTCAATGGTGAGATGTATGGGGTCTATGCTCAGTTGTAGCGAGCCCTCAATGGTGAGATATATGAGATCTTTTCTCAGTTGTAGCGAGCCCTCAATGGTGAGATGTATGGGGTCTATGCTCAGTTGTAGCGAGCCCTCGATGGTGAGATGTATGGGGTCTATGCTCAGTTGTAGCGAGCCCTCAATGGTGAGATATGAGATCTTTTCTCAGTTGTAGCGAGCCCTCAATGGTGAGCTGTATGGGGTCTATGCTCAGTTGTAGCGAGCCCTCAATGGTGAGATATATGAGATCTTTTCTCAGTTGTAGCGAGCCATCAATGGTGAGGTGTATGGGGTCGTTTCTCAGTTGTAGCGAGCCCTCAATGTTGAGGTGTATGGGGTCTATTCTCAGTTGTAGCGAGCCCTCAATGTTGAGGTGTATGGGGTCTATTCTCAGTTGTAGCGAGCCCTCAATGGTGAGATGTATGAGGTCTATTCTCAGTTGTAGCGAGCCCTCAATGGTGAGATGTATGGGGTCTATGCTCAGTTGTAGCGAGCCCTCAATGGTGAGATGTATGGGGTCTATGCTCAGTTGTAGCGAGCCCTCAATGGTGAGGTGTATGAGGTCTTTTCTCATTTGTAGCGAGCCCTCAATGGTGAGATGTATGAGGTCTTTTCTCAGTTGTAGCGAGCCCTCAATGGTGAGGTGTATGAGGTCTTTTCTCATTTGTAGCGAGCCCTCAATGGTGAGATGTATGAGGTCTTTTCTCAGTTGTAGCGAGCCCTCAATGGTGAGATGCATGAGGTCTTTTCTCAGTTGTAGCGAGCCCTCAATGGTGAGATGCATGAGGTCTTTTCTCAGTTGTAGCGAGCCCTCAATGGTGAGATGTATGAGGTCTTTTCTCAGTTGTAGCGAGCCCTCAATGGTGAGATGTATGAGGTCTTTTCTCAGTTGTAGCGAGCCCTCATTGGTGAGATGTATGGGGTCTATTGTCAGTTGTAGCGAGCCCTCAATGGTGAGATGTATGAGGTCTATTCTCAGTTGTAGCGAGCCCTCAATGGTGAGATGTATGAGATCTTTTCTCAGTTGTAGCGAGCCCTCAATGGTGAGATGTATGAGGTCTATTCTCAGTTGTAGCGAGCCCTCAATGGTGAGATGTATGAGGTCTATTCTCAGTTGTAGCGAGCCCTCAGTGGTGAGCTGTATGGGGTCTATTCTCAGTTGTAGCGAGCCCTCAATGGTGAGATGTATGGGGTCTATGCTCAGTTGTAGCGAGCCCTCAATGGTGAGATGTATGAGGTCTATTCTCAGTTGTAGCGAGCCCTCAATGGTGAGATGTATGGGGTCTATGCTCAGTTGTAGCGAGCCCTCAATGGTGAGATGTATGAGGTCTATTCTCAGTTGTAGCGAGCCCTCAATGGTGAGCTGTATGGGGTCTATGCTCAGTTGTAGCGAGCCCTCAATGGTGAGATGTATGAGGTCTATTCTCAGTTGTAGTGTGCCCTCAATGGTGAGATGTATGAGGTCTATTCTCAGTTGTAGCGAGCCCTCAATGGTGAGATGTATGGGGTCTATGCTCAGTTGTAGCGAGCCCTCAATGGTGAGATGTATGGGGTCTATGCTCAGTTGTAGCGAGCCCTCAATGGTGAGATGTATGAGGTCTATTCTCAGTTGTAGCGAGCCCTCAATGGTGAGATGTATGGGGTCTATGCTCAGTTGTAGCGAGCCCTCAATGGTGAGATGTATGAGGTCTATTCTCAGTTGTAGCGAGCCCTCAATGGTGAGATGTATGAGGTCTATTCTCAGTTGTAGCGAGCCCTCAATGGTGAGATGTATGGGGTCTATGCTCAGTTGTAGCGAGCCCTCAATGGTGAGATGTATGGGGTCTATGCTCAGTTGTAGCGAGCCCTCAATGGTGAGATGTATGAGGTCTATGCTCAGTTGTAGCGAGCCCTCAATGGTGAGATGTATGAGGTCTATTCTCAGTTGTAGCGAGCCCTCAATGGTGAGATGTATGGGGTCTACGCTCAATTGTAGCGAGCCCTCAATGGTGAGATGTATGGGGTCTATGCTCAGTTGTAGCGAGCCCTCAATGGTGAGATATGAGATCTTTTCTCAGTTGTAGCGAGCCCTCAATGGTGAGATGTATGGGGTCTATGCTCAGTTGTAGCGAGCCCTCAATGGTGAGATATATGAGATCTTTTCTCAGTTGTAGCGAGCCCTCAATGGTGAGATGTATGGGGTCTATGCTCAGTTGTAGCGAGCCCTCGATGGTGAGATGTATGGGGTCTATGCTCAGTTGTAGCGAGCCCTCAATGGTGAGATATGAGATCTTTTCTCAGTTGTAGCGAGCCCTCAATGGTGAGCTGTATGGGGTCTATGCTCAGTTGTAGCGAGCCCTCAATGGTGAGATATATGAGATCTTTTCTCAGTTGTAGCGAGCCATCAATGGTGAGGTGTATGGGGTCGTTTCTCAGTTGTAGCGAGCCCTCAATGTTGAGGTGTATGGGGTCTATTCTCAGTTGTAGCGAGCCCTCAATGTTGAGGTGTATGGGGTCTATTCTCAGTTGTAGCGAGCCCTCAATGGTGAGATGTATGAGGTCTATTCTCAGTTGTAGCGAGCCCTCAATGGTGAGATGTATGGGGTCTATGCTCAGTTGTAGCGAGCCCTCAATGGTGAGATGTATGGGGTCTATGCTCAGTTGTAGCGAGCCCTCAATGGTGAGATGTATGAGGTCTATGCTCAGTTGTAGCGAGCCCTCAATGGTGAGATGTATGAGGTCTATTCTCAGTTGTAGCGAGCCCTCAATGGTGAGATGTATGGGGTCTACGCTCAATTGTAGCGAGCCCTCAATGGTGAGATGTATGGGGTCTATGCTCAGTTGTAGCGAGCCCTCAATGGTGAGATATGAGATCTTTTCTCAGTTGTAGCGAGCCCTCAATGGTGAGATGTATGGGGTCTATGCTCAGTTGTAGCGAGCCCTCAATGGTGAGATATATGAGATCTTTTCTCAGTTGTAGCGAGCCCTCAATGGTGAGATGTATGGGGTCTATGCTCAGTTGTAGCGAGCCCTCGATGGTGAGATGTATGGGGTCTATGCTCAGTTGTAGCGAGCCCTCAATGGTGAGATATGAGATCTTTTCTCAGTTGTAGCGAGCCCTCAATGGTGAGCTGTATGGGGTCTATGCTCAGTTGTAGCGAGCCCTCAATGGTGAGATATATGAGATCTTTTCTCAGTTGTAGCGAGCCATCAATGGTGAGGTGTATGGGGTCTTTTCTCAGTTGTAGCGAGCCTTCAATGTTGAGGTGTATGGGGTCTATTCTCAGTTGTAGTGAGCCCTCAATGGTGAGATGTATGAGGTCTATTCTCAGTTGTAGCGAGCCCTCAATGGTGAGCTGTATGGGGTCTATGCTCAGTTGTAGCGAGCCCTCAATGGTGAGATATATGAGATCTTTTCTCAGTTGTAGCGAGCCATCAATGGTGAGGTGTATGGGGTCGTTTCTCAGTTGTAGCGAGCCCTCAATGTTGAGGTGTATGGGGTCTATTCTCAGTTGTAGCGAGCCCTCAATGTTGAGGTGTATGGGGTCTATTCTCAGTTGTAGCGAGCCCTCAATGGTGAGATGTATGGTGTCTATGCTCAGTTGTAGCGAGCCCTCAATGGTGAGATATGAGATCTTTTCTCAGTTGTAGCGAGCCCTCAATGGTGAGATGTATGAGGTTTATTCTCAGTTGTAGTGAGCCCTCAATGGTGAGATGTATGGGGTCTATGCTCAGTTGTAGCGAGCCCTCGATGGTGAGATGTATGGGGTCTATGCTCAGTTGTAGCGAGCCCTCAATGGTGAGATATGAGATCTTTTCTCAGTTGTAGCGAGCCCTCAATGGTGAGCTGTATGGGGTCTATGCTCAGTTGTAGCGAGCCCTCAATGGTGAGATATATGAGATCTTTTCTCAGTTGTAGCGAGCCATCAATGGTGAGGTGTATGGGGTCGTTTCTCAGTTGTAGCGAGCCCTCAATGTTGAGGTGTATGGGGTCTATTCTCAGTTGTAGCGAGCCCTCAATGTTGAGGTGTATGGGGTCTATTCTCAGTTGTAGCGAGCCCTCAATGGTGAGATGTATGAGGTCTATTCTCAGTTGTAGCGAGCCCTCAATGGTGAGATGTATGGGGTCTATGCTCAGTTGTAGCGAGCCCTCAATGGTGAGATGTATGGGGTCTATGCTCAGTTGTAGCGAGCCCTCAATGGTGAGGTGTATGAGGTCTTTTCTCATTTGTAGCGAGCCCTCAATGGTGAGATGTATGAGGTCTTTTCTCAGTTGTAGCGAGCCCTCAATGGTGAGGTGTATGAGGTCTTTTCTCATTTGTAGCGAGCCCTCAATGGTGAGATGTATGAGGTCTTTTCTCAGTTGTAGCGAGCCCTCAATGGTGAGATGCATGAGGTCTTTTCTCAGTTGTAGCGAGCCCTCAATGGTGAGATGCATGAGGTCTTTTCTCAGTTGTAGCGAGCCCTCAATGGTGAGATGTATGAGGTCTTTTCTCAGTTGTAGCGAGCCCTCAATGGTGAGATGTATGAGGTCTTTTCTCAGTTGTAGCGAGCCCTCATTGGTGAGATGTATGGGGTCTATTGTCAGTTGTAGCGAGCCCTCAATGGTGAGATGTATGAGGTCTATTCTCAGTTGTAGCGAGCCCTCAATGGTGAGATGTATGAGATCTTTTCTCAGTTGTAGCGAGCCCTCAATGGTGAGATGTATGAGGTCTATTCTCAGTTGTAGCGAGCCCTCAATGGTGAGATGTATGAGGTCTATTCTCAGTTGTAGCGAGCCCTCAGTGGTGAGCTGTATGGGGTCTATTCTCAGTTGTAGCGAGCCCTCAATGGTGAGATGTATGGGGTCTATGCTCAGTTGTAGCGAGCCCTCAATGGTGAGATGTATGAGGTCTATTCTCAGTTGTAGCGAGCCCTCAATGGTGAGATGTATGGGGTCTATGCTCAGTTGTAGCGAGCCCTCAATGGTGAGATGTATGAGGTCTATTCTCAGTTGTAGCGAGCCCTCAATGGTGAGCTGTATGGGGTCTATGCTCAGTTGTAGCGAGCCCTCAATGGTGAGATGTATGAGGTCTATTCTCAGTTGTAGTGTGCCCTCAATGGTGAGATGTATGAGGTCTATTCTCAGTTGTAGCGAGCCCTCAATGGTGAGATGTATGGGGTCTATGCTCAGTTGTAGCGAGCCCTCAATGGTGAGATGTATGGGGTCTATGCTCAGTTGTAGCGAGCCCTCAATGGTGAGATGTATGAGGTCTATTCTCAGTTGTAGCGAGCCCTCAATGGTGAGATGTATGGGGTCTATGCTCAGTTGTAGCGAGCCCTCAATGGTGAGATGTATGAGGTCTATTCTCAGTTGTAGCGAGCCCTCAATGGTGAGATGTATGAGGTCTATTCTCAGTTGTAGCGAGCCCTCAATGGTGAGATGTATGGGGTCTATGCTCAGTTGTAGCGAGCCCTCAATGGTGAGATGTATGGGGTCTATGCTCAGTTGTAGCGAGCCCTCAATGGTGAGATGTATGAGGTCTATGCTCAGTTGTAGCGAGCCCTCAATGGTGAGATGTATGAGGTCTATTCTCAGTTGTAGCGAGCCCTCAATGGTGAGATGTATGGGGTCTACGCTCAATTGTAGCGAGCCCTCAATGGTGAGATGTATGGGGTCTATGCTCAGTTGTAGCGAGCCCTCAATGGTGAGATATGAGATCTTTTCTCAGTTGTAGCGAGCCCTCAATGGTGAGATGTATGGGGTCTATGCTCAGTTGTAGCGAGCCCTCAATGGTGAGATATATGAGATCTTTTCTCAGTTGTAGCGAGCCCTCAATGGTGAGATGTATGGGGTCTATGCTCAGTTGTAGCGAGCCCTCGATGGTGAGATGTATGGGGTCTATGCTCAGTTGTAGCGAGCCCTCAATGGTGAGATATGAGATCTTTTCTCAGTTGTAGCGAGCCCTCAATGGTGAGCTGTATGGGGTCTATGCTCAGTTGTAGCGAGCCCTCAATGGTGAGATATATGAGATCTTTTCTCAGTTGTAGCGAGCCATCAATGGTGAGGTGTATGGGGTCGTTTCTCAGTTGTAGCGAGCCCTCAATGTTGAGGTGTATGGGGTCTATTCTCAGTTGTAGCGAGCCCTCAATGTTGAGGTGTATGGGGTCTATTCTCAGTTGTAGCGAGCCCTCAATGGTGAGATGTATGAGGTCTATTCTCAGTTGTAGCGAGCCCTCAATGGTGAGATGTATGGGGTCTATGCTCAGTTGTAGCGAGCCCTCAATGGTGAGATGTATGGGGTCTATGCTCAGTTGTAGCGAGCCCTCAATGGTGAGATGTATGAGGTCTATGCTCAGTTGTAGCGAGCCCTCAATGGTGAGATGTATGAGGTCTATTCTCAGTTGTAGCGAGCCCTCAATGGTGAGATGTATGGGGTCTACGCTCAATTGTAGCGAGCCCTCAATGGTGAGATGTATGGGGTCTATGCTCAGTTGTAGCGAGCCCTCAATGGTGAGATATGAGATCTTTTCTCAGTTGTAGCGAGCCCTCAATGGTGAGATGTATGGGGTCTATGCTCAGTTGTAGCGAGCCCTCAATGGTGAGATATATGAGATCTTTTCTCAGTTGTAGCGAGCCCTCAATGGTGAGATGTATGGGGTCTATGCTCAGTTGTAGCGAGCCCTCGATGGTGAGATGTATGGGGTCTATGCTCAGTTGTAGCGAGCCCTCAATGGTGAGATATGAGATCTTTTCTCAGTTGTAGCGAGCCCTCAATGGTGAGCTGTATGGGGTCTATGCTCAGTTGTAGCGAGCCCTCAATGGTGAGATATATGAGATCTTTTCTCAGTTGTAGCGAGCCATCAATGGTGAGGTGTATGGGGTCTTTTCTCAGTTGTAGCGAGCCTTCAATGTTGAGGTGTATGGGGTCTATTCTCAGTTGTAGTGAGCCCTCAATGGTGAGATGTATGAGGTCTATTCTCAGTTGTAGCGAGCCCTCAATGGTGAGCTGTATGGGGTCTATGCTCAGTTGTAGCGAGCCCTCAATGGTGAGATATATGAGATCTTTTCTCAGTTGTAGCGAGCCATCAATGGTGAGGTGTATGGGGTCGTTTCTCAGTTGTAGCGAGCCCTCAATGTTGAGGTGTATGGGGTCTATTCTCAGTTGTAGCGAGCCCTCAATGTTGAGGTGTATGGGGTCTATTCTCAGTTGTAGCGAGCCCTCAATGGTGAGATGTATGGTGTCTATGCTCAGTTGTAGCGAGCCCTCAATGGTGAGATATGAGATCTTTTCTCAGTTGTAGCGAGCCCTCAATGGTGAGATGTATGAGGTTTATTCTCAGTTGTAGTGAGCCCTCAATGGTGAGATGTATGAGGTCTATTCTCAGTTGTAGCGAGCCCTCAATGTTGAGATGTATGGGGTCTATGCTCAGTTGTAGCGAGCCCTCAATGGTGAGATATGAGATCTTTTCTCAGTTGTAGCGAGCCCTCAATGGTGAGATGTATGAGGTCTATTCTTAGTTGTAGCGAGCCCTCAATGGTGAGATATGAGATCTTTTCTCAGTTGTAGCGAGCCCTCAATGTTGAGGTGTATGGGGTCTATTCTCAGTTGTAGCGAGCCCTCAATGGTGAGATGTATGAGGTCTTTTCTCAGTTGTAGCGAGCCCTCAATGGTGAGGTGTATGGGGTCTATTCTCAGTTGTAGCGAGCTATCAATGGTGAGGTGTATGGGGTCTTTTCTCAGTTGTAGCGAGCCCTCAATGTTGAGGTGTATGGGGTCTATTCTCAGTTGTAGCAAGCTATCAATGGTGAGGTGTATGGGGTCTTTTCTCAGTTGTAGCGAGCCCTCAATGGTGAGATGTATGGGGTCTATGCTCAGTTGTAGCGAGCCCTCAATGGTGAGATATGAGATCTTTTCTCAGTTGTAGCGAGCCCTCAATGGTGAGATGTATGAGGTCTATTCTCAGTTGTAGTGAGCCCTCAATGGTGAGATGTATGAGGTCTATTCTCAGTTGTAGCGAGCCCTCAGTGGTGAGATGTATGAGGTCTATTCTCAGTTGTAGCGAGCCCTCAATGGTGAGCTGTATGGGGTCTATGCTCAGTTGTAGCGAGCCCTCAATGGTGAGATATATGAGATCTTTTCTCAGTTGTAGCGAGCCATCAATGGTGATGTGTATGGGGTCTTTTCTCAGTTGTAGCGAGCCCTCAATGTTGAGGTGTATGGGGTCTATTCTCAGTTGTAGCGAGCCCTCAATGTTGAGGTGTATGGGGTCTATTCTCAGTTGTAGCGAGCCCTCAATGGTGAGATATGAGATCTTTTCTCAGTTGTAGCGAGCCCTCAATGGTGAGATGTATGAGGTCTATTCTCAGTTGTAGTGAGCCCTCAATGGTGAGATGTATGAGGTCTATTCTCAGTTGTAGCGAGCCCTCAGTGGTGAGATGTATGGGGTCTATGCTCAGTTGTAGCGAGCCCTCAATGGTGAGATATGAGATCTTTTCTCAGTTGTAGCGAGCCCTCAATGGTGAGATATGAGATCTTTTCTCAGTTGTAGCGAGCCCTCAATGGTGAGATGTATGGGGTCTATGCTCAGTTGTAGCGAGCCCTCAATGGTGAGCTGTATGGGGTCTATGCTCCGTTGTAGCGAGCCCTCAATGGTGAGATATATGAGATCTTTTCTCAGTTGTAGCGAGCCATCAATGGTGAGGTGTATGGGGTCTATTCTCAGTTGTAGCGAGCCCTCAATGGTGAGGTGTATGGGGTCTATTCTCAGTTGTAGCGAGCCCTCAATGTTGAGGTGTATGGGGTCTATTCTCAGTTGTAGCGAGCCCTCAATGTTGAGGTGTATGGGGTCTATTCTCAGTTGTAGCGAGCCCTCAATGGTGAGATGTATGAGGTCTTTTCTCAGTTGTAGCGAGCCCTCAATGGTGAGGTGTATGGGGTCTATTCTCAGTTGTAGCGAGCCATCAATGGTGAGGTGTATGGGGTCTTTTCTCAGTTGTAGCGAGCCCTCAATGTTGAGGTGTATGGGGTCTATTCTCAGTTGTAGCGAGCCCTCAATGTTGAGGTGTATGGGGTCTATTCTCAGTTGTAGCGAGCCCTCAATGGTGAGATGTATGAGGTCTTTTCTCAGTTGTAGCGAGCCCTCAATGGTGAGGTGTATGGGGTCTATTCTCAGTTGTAGCGAGCCATCAATGGTGAGGTGTATGGGGTCTTTTCTCAGTTGTAGCGAGCCCTCAATGTTGAGGTGTATGGGGTCTATTCTCAGTTGTAGCGAGCCCTCAATGTTGAGGTGTATGGGGTCTATTCTCAGTTGTAGCGAGCCCTCAATGGTGAGATGTATGGGGTCTATGCTCAGTTGTAGCGAGCCCTCAATGGTGAGATATGAGATCTTTTCTCAGTTGTAGCGTGCCCTCAATGGTGAAATGTATGAGGTCTATTCTCAGTTGTAGTGAGCCATCAATGGTGAGGTGTATGGGGTCTTTTCTCAGTTGTAGCGAGCCCTCAATGTTGAGGTGTATGGGGTCTATTCTCAGTTGTAGCGAGCCCTCAATGTTGAGGTGTATGGGGTCTATTCTCAGTTGTAGCGAGCCCTCAATGTTGAGGTGTATGAGGTCTATTCTCAGTTGTAGCGAGCCCTCAATGGTGAGATGTATGGGGTCTATGCTCAGTTGTAGCGAGCCCTCAATGGTGAGATATGAGATCTTTTCTCAGTTGTAGCGTGCCCTCAATGGTGAAATGTATGAGGTCTATTCTCAGTTGTAGCGAGCCCTCAATGGTGAGATGTATGAGGTCTATTCTCAGTTGTAGCGAGCCCTCAATGGTGAGATGTATGGGGTCTATTCTCAGTTGTAGCGAGCCCTCAATGGTGAGGTGTATGGGGTCTATTCTCAGTTGTAGCGAGCCCTCAATGGTGAGATGTATGGGGTCTATTCTCAGTTGTAGCGAGCCCTCAATGGTGAGGTGTATGGGGTCTATTCTCAGTTGTAGCGAGCCCTCAATGGTGAGGTGTATGGGGTCTATTCTCAGTTGTAGCGAGCCCTCAATGGTGAGGTGTATGGGGTCTATTCTCAGTTGTAGCGAGCCCTCAATGGTGAGATGTATGAGGTCTTTTCTCAATTTTTAGGTTTTACTGACAGCAAGCAGAGATCTTAAAATAGCAAGTCAATGAAGCAAAAGACGGCGCTGGTGCTGATTATCCTCCCAATTGCTTCCTCCTGGCGGTGTGAAGTCAGGCTGCATCATCAGGCGATAAGCAGGAGTTTTAATTAGTAGTAACCCGTGCGCAGAGCTGCAGCCTCCTCGCCGTCTTTTTTTTTTTTTTCTTTCTCATCCCCGTTCTGTTGCTGAATTGTTAATGGCGCTAAACCGTCTGTAGGTTCCGAAAATAGAAGCCGCAACTACAACGATTAGCATCCGAGGGAAACATGGCAGGCGCCAGGGCAATAAAGAAGAGGGGCAGGGAGCAAGTAAAGGGAGCCAAGGATTGCAAGACACACTGCTGGTGTCAATGGGCAGCACATTTCGAAGGCGTATTCCCAAGTGATTCGCCCTGGTGGGACCTCGTAGATCCTAAAGATAAAGGGGTCCACAGTGTACAGGGAAAAAAATCATTCCCCGGATCAGTGGTCTCCACACCAATCATTAACTCATTACATACTTCCATCCCAAGTAACTGAACAGAATACTGATCAGTACATACTGACCAATCAGTGGAGCTCTGTCCCCCTTGCTTTATACTGCCGCTCAGCAGAAAGATCTGATTTCTGTATTTATTTTGATTTTTTATGGAGTTTACATAAATGACCACTTCTGTATGATGAGTTGTATGTTTGTTTTTGTCTGCAGGTGCCTGTCCTGCGTGAGCAGCCCGTACCCCTGTCACTGGTGCAAATACCGTCACATCTGTACGCACAACGCTGACGAGTGCTTCTTCTTGGAGGGACGAGTCAATAACACGGAGGTATGTACGGGGTCTATTGGTTGGCGGGGGTCGTATTGCACCGTGCACCGACTCCTCCATGTCTCGTCTCTCCGCGCCCTCCACCCCGTATACCTTGTCAGCAAGTTCTAGTGCCAAGCGCTGGTGTGAGTGCGAGATTCACACAGTGCAAAGTGTCAGGGGGCGGAGGGGCGACGTGTTTAATCATGAGCGCCTGACTCCCCATTTCCTCACACCTCGGGAAGGGTGTCATTCGCTGCTGAACAATGCTATATACATACCGCCTATATACAGAACCCAGCACCGCGCAAGAAATCCAGATCCTGCCAACTGCTGGCGCACGTTCTGCTGGAGCAAGAGCAAAGGATTAACCCTTGCTCTTATTTAATATACTAGATAATTGCTTAAATTGCATCTTCCTAATATTCCTTTCTGGGAACCAATGTATCCGCCTTTACAGCCCCTACTGCCCAGCAGATCTGCATCCGCCACTCTTGTATCGGAGCAAATTAGCTATCAGGAATCTTGGAAAGTTGGGTGACCTCAGCCCTGCATGACCGGTAGCGGCATATGGGGGTGATATCGCCCGCCAATCAGATTTTGCACGAGAACAGGAAATAAAGCGGTCATGTTCCAGCACGGAGGGGTTAATGTGGGCTTGTGCGCACAGATGCGCGGTCTGATCCATATTTGTGTACATCCTTTCCCCATAGCAGGAGATAGATTTGCATACACGCAGCCCTAGCCTAGATCTAACCCGTGCAGATTGGCTCGGCGCAGCAGATGAGGGGACGTGTTTCCATGGTAACAGGATCCTTCCTGAGCATCTAGCCGTAAGTAGGTAGGAGGCACGCGGCCCCTCATCCTTCTCTGCCTATCTCCTGGGGGCTTCAGGAGGAGAGGGTAGTGGTGGGGGACATGGAAGGAAGTGTCTGAAATCACTTACAAGTATGAACGCAACCATGTAGCAATAATACGGTTATTACGTGTGATGTGGGATATTGCTGCGCCGGCTACATTGCTATTAGGGGGTCCGGCATATCCTGTTCATGAGGGGGGGAGGTTAATGGAGCGTGCAAAAAACAGAGAAATTAATGTGATTATTACACTGTTATGTCAGAAGCGCGCTCGGCTGTTTCTGTCCACACCATAGCGAAGAGCCCCTCCTCACTATCGGGGACACCCCCCAGTGTCTGAATCACTGGGGACCCCTACAGACGGGATGTTTTTGGTCCCTATAAGAAATGAAGATGTCATGGGCAGATATATGATGGGGGTGGTTGTCTTCCTGCTGACTCTTCCTCTCTACCCCACTTGATTAAGGTAGTGGTTAATTAGGAAAGGAATATCTCACTTTTTTCCCCGTGCCATATTGATCGTAATTCCGCTCAATCCGTGCCATAAATATGCCCTTCACGTTTATGTGCTGCCAGGATAAGTGGCAACAAGCTCAGATTTATACGGAAATGCCATAAAACCTAAAAGCAAGTAGCGGCACTCCGGCTCTTATGCCCCATGATTTATTCCAGTGACATCATCATATCTGTCCTCTGTGTCCTGCCGCAGACGAGCGCGAGATCCCAGCAGCTTCACACTATGGGATACAGATGGATGGAGAGGATACAGGGCCCATTGATACTTAGCAGCTCCTGGGTCCCCTTCCCCACCTCTCTCTTCTACGCAGAAGGTGGCCATATGCAGTGAATACATGTCGGATAATCATGTAGATATCTCCATATATTGGGAGTGGTCCGTGTCTGGGGAAAAAAAGGGTTGGTCATGTTGCCTTTCAGCATGCCCCATCCTTTATTATGAAGAGAGATAAGCTCGAGGTGTCTGTCAGCAGCTTTCTCCCCTCATGCTCCAAACCTGATACCAGATAAGGGAACATGAGTCTGATCTCACCGTTCTCACTCTTCTCCATCTTGTAGGGTTGCCCCGAGATTATCCCCACCGGCGAGATCCTGATACCAGTTGGCGTGGTGCAACCGATCACTCTGAAAGCGAAGAATCTCCCGCAACCGCAGTCCGGCCAGAAGAACTACGAGTGCATCTTCAACATTGAGGGCAAGATTCAGCGTGTCCCCGCCGTGCGCTTCAATAGCAGCAGCGTGCAGTGTCAGAACACCTCGGTAAGTGCGCAGCGCACAGTGTCCACCGAGCCCAGTGTGCACCCCCCATACATCTATATGGGTGCTGTAATGGTGGTGCTCGAACTCAGACATGGCTTTTTCCACTCTATGAAAGTATAAAATTCACAGAAAACTACTGGGGATTTCGATGACATGTCTGGGTGCACAGCGAACAGTCACACACTGGCGAGGGTACGCCGAATGTCCGCGCACCACACTATATGAGCATGCCGAACGTCCTCGCACTGGCGAGGGCACGCCGAACGTCCGCGCACCGCACTATATGAGCACCTGATAATCACCCACTACACAGATCATCACCCCAGTAAAATATGACCACAAGCAGGAGATGTACACCACATACACTGGCCCTGTAAGTCATGTCCTGATTGTACAAATGTGTCACCGCTGCAGCAATCACTGACGTAGGATCACGGCTGCAACCACTGATTGGTTGTAGTGGTAACATGCCTGTCCCTGCTGCAAAAAGAAGCAATGAGATCGCTGGGCACCACTTGGAGGGGAAGAGCGGGGGTTTGGAAGGCGAGACCCCCAGCAGCTTATCTCCTTCTGAAACTAAACTTATCTGCGTTGTATTTCTGCAGAATTGTGTCCATTTATATATCCTCCTTCTGCAGTGAGTTATTGGGTCACTATCTGCTGATTGTTTCCCTAAAACATCTGCCTCCAGAGACGCTGGTATGACCCCCTGGAATTGTACCAGATGGCGGCGCTGTGTACCAACGCCATGCGTCCTTGACCCCCAGATAGCGCACGCCTGGGCAGGGTTTACGGTTACGCTCTGTGCGGGTCATGGATTCATGTAGCTGTAGAAGAGAAGGCAGCGGAAAGGGGCAAAGCCTGAGCACTTCCCCTCCCCCCTCTGTAGATAAATTGGGTTTTCATTCTTACCTGCGACCAGTCAATATTAAACTGCAGGAAAACGGCCTCTTTTTTTTTTTTTTTTTTTTTTATGTCCATTATGCAGCATTCCAGGGGTTAATCTCTCCATCCCGACGTGGTGGCAGATGGGGTGTGGTTATATTCTGAAGGAAGGAGATGCAAGAGGTTGCTAAGGGACGGAGCTCCTCCGTTGCTATAGAAACAGGAGGGGACCGTAAGGAGCCTTTCATCCTTCCACCTCGCCCTGCGTCCCCCTTTGTTACGCCGAGCCCTCGCCGCCCCTTATGACCCCCCAGCATCTTCACGCCATATATATTATGTGTACCGCCTGCACGGTTCATCACGGGTGCAAATGTTTTTGGTTACACGGATGATATCCAAAGAAAATCCTATTTTTGCATTAGTTTAGTACAGTGGTGTTGCAGTTTGTGCCCTTGCCCATGGTAGGGGCACCCAGCATTGCAGATGTGCACAGAGTTGGCACTGCTCCCCTGGACGTGGGTCTCTCTGCATTACTGGGGCCATGGGATCCAATCCGGCAAAGACCACATCTGCATGGAGTTCATGTACTCAAAGGTTTCCTCTTCCCAAAATCATGTTCTTCTTCCCCTAACTCCTCCGCAGTACACCTATGAAGGCAACGAATTCGGTGACATGTCCGTCGACTTTTCCATCGTGTGGGACGGACATTTTTACATTGATAAACCAGCGTCGTTCAAAGGTAAGAGCATAAAAAGTCTGTGATCTACACCCCCCAGCCGCCCATATCCGCCCCCATCATGTGTCTTCCCCCCACAGCTCTGCTATACAAGTGCCCGGCTCAGCGGGAGAGCTGCGGCCTGTGTCTCAAGGCTGACTCGCGTTTTGAGTGTGGCTGGTGCGTATCGGAAGCAAAGTGTTTGCTGCGACAATATTGCCCCAAGTCCAACTGGATGCATCTCAGCAAGAGGAACACCCGGTGCACCAACCCCCAGATCAAGAAGGTGAGTGCCCGCATGAGCAGCTGCCGACCCTAGATGATTACTAGGCCCTACGCATCAGCTCGGTCTACAGTCAAGGGTAAGGGCTGCAAAAAATTTACCCTGCTATGGCTGACAGCTATTCCTCTCAAGCCCCCATACATTTACATGCTTGGCTGGTACTGGCGGCCACTTGTCTCCCCTAAATACAAAAGATGCCATCAGGGAAAGTGAGGACACCCTAAATCTAGATCAGCCCACATTAACTTGTGTGGTCACTTTAGAGGAGTTGTCCCATATACAGCATTTATTACCTATGCACATGTATGATCAGGGGGATCTGATCTTGGGGATCCTCAATAACAGGGGTCACAATGTCCCATGCCAGTTGAGCAGTAGTGCACATGGGGGATATTAGACCCCCATATTTGTCATTGGTGAGGGTTCCAGTGGTCGGACCCCCATTTATCACCTGTAGACCCCTAGATAACTGGCTACAATGGCAATCTCCAACCTTCTCTTGTGTCCTCCTACAGATTCATCCTCTCACTGGTCCCAGAGAGGGAGGGACGAGAGTGACCATCACTGGGGCCAACCTTGGCTTATACTTCAGAGAGGTGTGGGTGCAAGTGGCCGGGGTCCAGTGTGCATCCGTGCCTTCGCAGTACATCAGCGCTGAAAGGTAAGTCTTGCCGAGTCCTATAGTTTGGGGGAGGGTGTTGAATGCACATCTTTTGTCTACAGCTACATCCATACAATTTGAGCGCTCTTCTTCCTCCTTCGTCCTCCTCCAGTGCTGGTGCATGTCTGTGGGTCGGAGACAGCTTGCTGCAGCAGGATCCTCCCCCCACTACACTGTAGGCATTGTAACCTGACAGGCTAAGCCTCGCTCCACTGCTGGACATGTCCATTTCTGCTCCTGTTACTTGAGAAATGTCCAAACGCAGCCTGAGACATTCGGTAATAAAGGACCAGAGAAGCTATAGTCCTGGACAGCCGGGCTGTTCCTCCATTGACCTTCATATCCCCGTCCCCTCTGCCTGCCGCCAGCACCTGATGATTCGACACCAGGGTCTCCTCTAATACATTAGCTCTCCCTCACCCCGAGGAGGAGGACAGCCTTGTGTTTAATGAACGCCATAAACGATCTTGCTCTTCCAAACCCAGTAAGAAGCAATTAAGACGTAATGCTCTCGCCATGAATCAAATGCCGCGCTCTCCACCCTCGGCTGCGCCAGGAAGCTCCGGCACAAATTGCGACTAGATGAATAGTTACAGGATGATGGATGGGCAATATCCTCCTCGCTCTCCTAATTAAATCGCCATCCAGTGTGGCTGTGTACACCTGGTGTGACTCCCCCACATTACTTATCCTGAAAGTCCCCCGCAGCCAGAACCCACGTGCCGGCACCGCCACGCTCTCATTATTCACTCACATTGAAAACTTATTGAGTGATCTAATAAGCCGCTTCCCTTCCCTATTGTTTTTTACGCTGCACACATTTCCTTAAAAATACCCCTACATAAGAGGCCGGAGGCAATGTCTTAAAGGGGTATTCTCAAATTGCAAAGTTATCCTGTTTCTCTGCATCGGTCAGACCCCCAGAGATCAAGAGGTTATTCCCAATCTCATGGAAAGGGGATAACTTTCAAACTTGAGACTATCCCTTTAAGCAATCAGATTTGTCTATAGCCAGTAATATATACAGATAGGTCCAGAAATATTTGGCCAGTGATGAAGCTTCGTGATTTCAGCTCTGCAGGCCACTATTTTTGATTAAAAATGAAAGAACTGAGATGTAATTAAAGTGTATACTTACAGGTTTAATTAAAGGGGTTGAACCAAAGTATCCTGTGAAACGTTTAGGAACTGCAGCCATTTTTTCACAAACCTCCTCATTTCAGGGGCTCAAAAGTAATTGGACAAATTAACTTTACCATAAATAAAATGTTCATGTTTAATACATAGAGAATCCTTTGCAGCAATGATGGCCTGAAGTCTGGAAGCCATTGACGTCACCATTGCTGGATTTCCTCCTTGGTGATGCTTTGCCGCCTTTACTGCAGTGACTTCAGTTGTTGCTTGTTTGTGGGTCTTTCTGCCTTACGTTTTGTCTTAAGTATGTGAAATTCTGCTCGATGGGGCTGAGATCTGGTGATGACTCGGCCATTGCAGAATATTCCACTTCTTTGCTTTTGCAGTATGTTTTGGGTCATTGTCCATCTGTCCCGTGAAGCGGTGTCCAATAACTCTTTCTGCATTTGGTTGAATCTGAGCAGAAAGTATCGCCCTGTACACACAGGATTCATACGTCTGCTTCTGTCTTCAGTCACATCATCAATAAACACTAGTGACCCGGTGCCATTGTAAGCCATGCATGCCTGCGCCATCACACCCCTCCACCATGTGTTACACAGGATGTGCTGTGCTTTGGATCATGAGCCGTTCCAAGCCTTCTCCAGACTTTCTTCTTCCCATCATTCTGGTGCAGGTTGATCTTAGTTTCATCTGTCCTGTGAATACTTTAACAGAACTGGGTGGCTGCTTCAGATGTTTCTTTGGCAATGTCTAATATGGCCTTTTTTTTTTTTAAGGCTGATTAATGGTTCACACCTTGTTCTGAACCCTCTGTATTTGCTCTCATGAAGTCTTCTCTTTATGGTAGATGTAGATACTGAAACACCTACATCCTGGAGAGTCTTCACTTGGGTGGATGTTGTGAAAGGGTTTTTCTTCACCATGGAAAGGATTCTGCGATCATCCACCACTGTTGTCTTCCATTGTCATTGTCTTCCATTTACTGTCCAGGCCTTTTTGAGTTCCCAAGCTCACCAGTGTGCTCTCTTTGCAGAATGTACCAAATTGTTAATTTGTCCACTCCTAACATTTCTGCTATCTCTCTGATGGATATTTTTTTTTCAGCCTAATAATGGTCTATTTCTGGGGCGTGGCCTAGCTCTTGATGTGAGAGGTCGGGTGGCAGTGCCTCTCCACCACCATTAGCTTCAATTATCCTGCACAGAGCCCGAACCAGCCAAATCCCTTATCAGGAACTGCAGTCTGAGGGTCTCGGGAGTCAGAGGCGAGCTTCTGCCAGACTCAGAGAGTCCAACATGGGCCGCAAAAGGCAGAAGGATGCCGGGGCCTGCAGCAGTGCCTCAGCCCAAGATGGCACCGAGACAGAGGAAGAGGCGGGAAGGAGGAACACAGCCTATGCACGGAGGCTGGAGGCTTCAGCACGGCTGCACAGGTATGCGAGGGGCATGAAGGCAGATGAAGAAGGAAGTGAAGGCAGTGAGAAGCATGGAGATGAGGAGGAAGATGGTGAGGAGCTGCCTGTGCCTGTGCTACATAATGAACAGCAGGAGGAGGGGGATGGTGACACTGTGCTGGCAGCTGAAAGTTCAGATGAGGCAGAGCCGACTCTGCGAGATGTATTCCAGGCTGTCTTATACTGCAAGACTGCTTTAACTGCTCTGACAAAGCAGGTGAACGGTCTGAAAGCCGACATGGGAGGCATTGAGGCTTCTATGCAGAAAGTTACAGCCAGATTGACTGAGGTGGAGGGCAGAGTTGGTGTAACAGAAGATCATTTAACCTCAGTGCAAAAGACGCAGCAACAGCACACTCAGAGGATCACGGTAGTGGCTAACTAAAACGATGACCTGGAAAACCGGTCACGCAGGAACAATTTGCGTATTGTGGGCATCCCTGAAAGAGCTGAGGGTGCTGACCCCACGACCTTTGTTGAAACCTGGCTGCTGGGAAAGTTTGGGTCTAATATCCTGTCGAGGGTGTTTGCTGTGGAGCGTGCCCATCGAGTGCCCATGAGACCCCCAGTGCCTGGAGAGGGCCCTCGTACGATGTTAGCCAGAATCCTGAACTGCAGAGACCGGGACACTATCTTACGTAAGGCCAGAAAATTGACAGATCTTACCCTGGAGGGCAAACGCATTGAAATATACCCGGATTACTCGGCTGAGGTGCAAAAGCTGCGGCTACGGTATGGTGAAGTGAAGAAACAGCTCCGCTCTTTGAATGTGAAATACTCTACAATTTATCCTGCCAAATTAAGAGTGGAAGCCTTTGGAAAGGTCAATTTTTTCCCGTCACCGGTAGAGGCCGCCTCGTGGTTGGAGCGGAACCGGAGCAAATTGAGAGAAGCTGAGGACTCGGCACGGTGAATGCACGACCCTGCTATCCTGACCACTGGACAGGGTTGTGGCTCTGCATTGCTCTGCGAAACCGCAGAGGAGGGGGAGAAACCCCCGCTGGGATCTACGTTTTATAGTTTTATAGTTAATTTGTTTGATTAATGGTTCGGGACTATGCATACTATTGATTATGTGGTGGAGAGACTGCCAATGCTGGAGGAGGACACGGCGCATGTTGATATGTGGTATACTACGATGTTGCTCAGGTTCTTTGAGCTCCCACTCTCACGTTGGGAAGAGAGTGACAAGAGAAGGGTGAGGGGAGGGGGAGGGAGGGGGGGAGGTGGATGGGTTGGATTTGCGGGAAAATGGGGTTGCTTATGCTGTTTGACCTGGTATGCTGGGGAACAAAATGGAAAGATGTTACTTGATGATGGTGGATTGTTTTTTCTAATGCACAATGAGTAACCGTACGGTTCGGATTTTAAGTTGGAATGTACGTGGTATATCTGACCGGATTAAGAGGTCAGCAGTTCTGAATCACATCAGATCTTGTGATCCTATGATTGCGTGCTTACAGGAGACCCATCTCACTAGAGATACTAGGCACTGGCTATCGAGAGGGTGGATGTTAAAGACATATCATTCCACTTATTCCTCGTACTCCAGGGGGGTGTCAGTCCTAATACACAAAAACGCTCATTATGAAGAGCTGGCAGTGCAAGTAGACAGTGAAGGGCAGTATGTATGGATTGCGTGCAGATTGTATGGACACAAAATGATTTTAGTGGCTTTATATATCCCTCCACCTTATTCTAAAAAGGAACTTCAAGCAGTAATGGACTTGACGGCCAGATGGGGGGAGGCTCCGATGTTGATTATGGGAGATGTTAACAACACCATGAATGATTACTGGGATAAAGTACGTCCGGCAGGTATGGAAGCTGGACGGGACGGAATGACTGCATTTGGCACCTACGTGGGGGAGCTGGGGCTGGTGGATCTGTGGAGAGTACGAAATGAGGGTAAGAGGACCTTCTCGTGTCACTCGGCTACACACGGAACACTGTCAAGGATAGACCTGGCTTTTGGGGATACTGCTATGGATGGGATGGTTGGGGAGGTGGAATACCTACAGAGGACTCTATCGGATCATAGTCCTATGGTTGTCACGCTTCTAGTGGGATCTGCTCAGGGTCAGAGGGGAGGTTGGCGTCTTCACCCGACGTGGCTTAAAGTGGTGGATATGGGTGGCATAACCAAAGAACTAGAGCACTTCTTCCAAGTGAATGAAGGGAGTGCTGAGGCCACAGTGGTGTGGGAGGCTATGAAGGCATTTACGAGGGGACTCTTTATAAGTGAGATCTCACGGTGTAAGACCAAAACTAAATTGGCAGATCAACAAATAAAGGATGACTTGACAAGGGCAGAGGCAGACATGATTTTGGCGCCAACGAGTGTAGCTCACAATAGACTAAAATTGGCACAGGAGGCAGTTAATAAACTGCACATGATGCAAGCTGAGAAGAAAAGGGCATTTCAGCAAGCCCAATTCTTTGAGGAAGGAGAGAGAGTGGGTCACTTGTTGGCGGTGATATCTGCGGCACAGAGGGAGTCTTCCAGGGTGTACAGGTTGAGAGACCAAACGGGGACGACTCTGACAGACACAAAGGACATATTGGAGGTCTTCAAGGAATATTACATGGCACTGTACAATTCAAGAGTACGGGACACGGAGGGGGCCGTAGAGGAATTTTTGGAAGGCATCTCACTGTCTAAATTGTCTGAGGAAGATAGGATGAGGTTGGATGAACCTGTGAGTGTGGAGGAGGTGGAATGTGCAATTCTGTCTATGCCCAATAACAAATCACCGGGTGCTGATGGTCTACCTGGAGAGGTGTACAGGGAGCTGGTGGAACTGCTTTCTCCAAAATTGAAATCTGTGTTTGATGAGGCTTTGGTGAAGGGGGCGTTACCGAGATCAATGGAGGAAGCGGTGATAGTGGTTCTGCCAAAGGAGGGGAAAGACCCCATGGATGCGGAGTCGTATAGGCCCATATCGTTGTTGACAACGGATGTCAAAGTACTCGCTAAGATCCTGGCCACCCGGCTCACCGGGGTTGCGCATACTGTTATTCACGAGGACCAGTCGGGCTTTATGCCCAACCGCTCCACGGCTGTTAACTTGAGAAGATTATTTCTTAATATGCAGCTGCCTGCTGATAATGGTGGCGGGAGAATAGTGATGTCATTGGACGCTAGAAAAGCATTTGATAGCGTGGAATGGAAATATTTATGGAAAATCATGGAAATAATGGGATTTGGCCCCGCATTCATGGCCTGGGTGAAGTTATTGTACTCATCCCCAAGGGCGGTAGTTAAGGTGAATGGTGAACGGTCCGGGATGTTTGACTTACATAGGGGCACAAGGCAGGGGTGCCCGCTGTCCCCGCTATTGTTTGCTGTGGCAGTGGAGCCCCTGGCGGCCAAAATAAGAGCTGAGAGAGGAGTGGTCGGATTTAAATTTGGGAGGCTGGAAGAAAAAATATCACTGTATGCCGATGACATCCTGTTATTTCTGGAAAATGCAGGAGAGACATTGGGGTGCACGATGGATGTAATTAAACACTTTGGGAGCATTTCGGGACTGGAGATAAACTGGCACAAGTCTTATGTCATGGCTGTAGATAGACCAATAAAAGCGGAGGAGATAGATGAGAGGGGGAAGCAGCTCCAGCTGGTTTCACAATTTAAATACCTTGGGATATGGGTGGCGCTTCCATTGACACGATTCACGGATCTGAATTTAGTTCCTCTGCTAGAGAAATTTAAAAAGAAAATAGGCGCATGGTGCCAATTGGCTTTGACGGTGACGGGTAGAACTAACCTGATTAAGATGGTCCTTATGCCACAACTAATGTACGTTTTGCACAACTCACCGATATGGCTACCAAAAAAACGGTTTCAGAGTATTGATTCTATCTTCAGATCCTTGATATGGGGCAAGAGGCAGGCAAGGATTAAATTGGGAACGCTGCAAAATGGGAAGGAGGAGGGAGGATTGGCCGCACCCAATCCCTGGGTCTATTTCTTGGCAGTACAGGGCCAGCATGTCAGGGGATGGAGAGAACCCGATTGTGGAGGGGCAGCTTGCCGGGTGCTGGTACATGTGTCGGGGAGACGCCCACTGGTCCAGGTGTTAGAGGATGGTACCTTTAAGAAATTGGGAGCAATATATCCTACCTTAGGCTTGACTCAGAAGGTATGGGACACTATTAAAAAGATCAGGGGGGTGGACGGGCTGACTAAGTACTCACCGGTGTTGGGCAATGAACATCTGCCGGAACTTAATAAGCTGTGTCAAATGGGCAATTGGAAGGCGCAAGGAGTGAGATATGTGTGCCAGCTGCAGAGTGGAACGGACCTGAAGACCTTTGAGAAATTGAGAGAAGAATTTGATTTGCCTTTGGTGTGGGGATTTCAATACTATAGACTTCGACATGCTTGGAGGGCACAGTGTGGATTGGGAGCCATGACGGTTCAGGGTGATATTGTACTAGACTCTGTGTGCATGAAGGGAGGGACGAGGGGAGTCATATCGAGCCTATATCATGACCTACTGCACTCCTATCTGGGGGGAAATCACTTCATTGCAAAGAGTAAATGGGAAAGGGAGGTGGGTACCCTCACAACAGAACAATGGGAGGCAATTCTAGAATATGTCCCGAAGATCTCTCTAAGCGAGCAGGCACGGATCTCCCAATTATACATAATACATAGGACATACAAAACACCGCTGCGCCTGTACAAGGCGGGCTTGAGGGGAGATTCCAATTGCCCTAGATGTGGCACGGACCAGGCCGGACTGCTACACATGCTATGGTCATGCCCGCGGCTAGTGGCTTATTGGTTGGTCGTTGTTAACAAAATTGAGAGGGCTTATACATGTACAATTGACAGAAACCCGGTGCTGTGTGTTTTGGGGGAGGTGGATGGAATACCTGTCTCAGAACATTACAAAGTGGCGATAGCGCGATTGCTATATGTGGCACGCAAACTAATAGCACGAAAATGGACAGATTCGGAACCCCCCACTAGGAGGGAATTTATTGCTCAGACACGTACGGTAATGCATTTAGAGGAAAGCATTTACAGGCGGAGGCATGGAGAGAGAACATTTGGGAAAATATGGTCCGCATGGATGGCGGTAATATGATTGTCAATGTTCCCAGGTATGCCCGGCATAAGGAGTATTGGCGGGAGGGGGGAGAGGGTTTTGACTGTATTACTACACGTTATGTGAATTGTTATATGTATATTGATAAATGTTTGCTGTAAATTTTTGAAACCTAAATAAAAATAATTGGTTTAAAAAAAAAAAAAATAATGGTCTATTTCTCTTCCATTGAGAGTTCCTGTGACCGCATGTTGTGGGTTCACAGCAACAGCTTCCAAATACAAATGCCACACCTGGAATCTGCTCCCGACCTTTTAACTGCTTAATTGATGATGGATTAACAAGGGCAAAGTCCCTGCAGCCCATTAAAGAGCTTTTGAGATAACTGTCCAACTACCGTACCTTTGGCACGTTTAAAAAGAAGTAGCTCCATATTATAGAGCTGTAATTCCTAAACACTTTCTCCAATTAGGATGTCAATACCCTCAAATTAAAGCTGAGAGTCTGCGTATTAAGCTCATATTGATTATATAACTGTATCTTAAATATGTTTTGCCAAAACGTGTCACTGTCCAAATATTTTTGGACCTAACTATATGGACATTTTAGAAAGCATCTGCATGTACACATTTTGTTTTCCTTTTAACAGGATAGTGTGTGAGATGGAGGAGTCGCTTGTCCCTAAACCTGCCCCTGGTGTGGTCGAGTTGTGCATCGGAGACTGCAGCTCTGAGTACAGGACCCAGTCTGACCAGCTCTACACCTTTGTGGTAAGATATTGCACTCTTCACCATCACATGCGACAGGTCAGAAAAAGCACAAATAAAAGTGCATCTACATCCCAGCACTTTGCCCCCTAACCTCATCACGACCTTGTGATTTTCCTTTTTTTTTTTTTTCTTCCCCTTCTTCCAAAAGCAATACCTTTTATTTTTTCGACCACTTAGCCATATGAGGGCTTGCTTTTTGCGGGATGAGTTGCACTTTTGAGTGCCGTCATTCATTTTATCATGCGCTGCACTGAAAAGAGGGAAAAAAAATTCTAAGTGCGTTGAAATTGCAAAAAAGTGCAATTGCACAATTGTTTTTTGGATTTTTTTTTTTACCATATTCAGTATATGGTAAAACTGACCTGGAATAGGATTCTCCAGGTCAGTACGGATACACGGATACCAAACATATATAGTTTTTTGTTGTTTTTTTTAAATGGTGAAAAAAATTCAGAAATTTGCAAGGAAAAATGTTATTGCTTGTGTCACCATTTTCCGAGACTCGTAACGTTTTCTTTTTTCAGGATCTGGGGCCGGGTGAGGGCTTATTTTTATGCACCCTGGGCAGACACTTTTAGTTATACCATTTTGGGGGTAGATACGATGTTTTCATCGCCCGTTATTGCATTTTAATGCAATGTTACAGCGACCAAAAAAGCTTAATTCTGGTGTTTGTTTTTTTTTCTCACAATGTTGTTGACTGATCGGATTAATTAATTTTTTATCTTGATAGATAGGACTTTTACGAATGCAGCAATACCAAATATGTGTATTTTTTATATATTTTTTTCATTTTTATTTTTAATAGGGAAAAGGGGGGAGATTTGAACTTTTGTGCTTTTTTTTCATATTTTTAAAAGCTTTTTACTGTATTCATTAGTCCCCTTAGGGGACTTGAAGCTGCAATTGTCTTCACCACTGCAGCGCTGCTGCGTTTAGAGAAAATCATGATCTCCTATGAATGCCTTCCACAGTCTATCTTTCATAGTAGGATTGTTATGATCGGCACGGGGGTTTTCAGCAGACCCCCAGCTGTCTTGGCATCTCATCTGCACCACACCGATGGGCGAGTGAAATGACGCACCCTCTGCTGGAATTAACAGCATGTGCTGAGCTCAACTGCACCCGCGTCTGTTAGAGGCACATGATGGGTGATTAAATCAGCCATCATGTGCGGGAAAAGATGCGGGCTCGGCGTGTGAACCCGCATCAAAGGTGGGGACACAACTTTTGACATGCGTCACAGGTCGTGAAGGGGTTAATCTCCTTTTCTTGGATCCTGTTCTGTTATTTATTACTAATAATCTTGTATCTGTACTTTTCTTTTCCTTCAGACTCCGACTTTTGATGACGTGACTCCCATGCGGGGTCCGGCCTCAGGAGGCACCCTGCTCACAGTCAGTGGGAAAAACCTGAACGCCGGCAGCTCCGTGTCCGTTCTCATCCGAGACTCCGAGTGCCGATTTATCATGTAGGTCTATTATCTGACACCAGTGGGGTCTGCTAGGTTGTGGAGTATCAGGTATTCTGAATTAGCGGACAGTCACAGTATATGTATAAATCACACAAATGGGATGGAGAACTGCCAGGATACAACTTTTTTTCAGACTGATAAGTGCAAGAATGCTCATTCCTGATTGTTGGTCCATGTAAACATGGCAGCCATCAGCTCGCTAGTCGGCCAATCACATATATTTTATGTGTCCTAAAAATCGCCGATGTCGGCAGCACATCTCCGTGTCTTATTAGGGCTGACAATATGCATGGATGGAACGATCATAGGAACACAGGCCGTTAAAGCCAGCACTAATTAATATGCCATATTAGTCCAGCAGCCACGTTTGTAGTCCGTGGCCACTGGACAGGAGCCCTGCGAACCTCCTCCTGCCTACTGGCATCACTGACTCCTCTTTTAGTTAATCAAATGAGGAACAGGGGGCGCCGGCGAGAAGGAAGTGATTCGTCCAGTGGCCATTGCATACTGACCTGACAGCTGGAACCTGTGATTTATTCACTCATATATGTGTGTACAATGCGTATGTATATAGTGTGTGTGTATATATATATATATATATATATATATATATATATATATATATATATATATATATATATATACTTCCACACAACACACCGACATGTGCTCTGTTCACCAGGAGGAATTGGAGTGAAATAGTCTGCATCTCTCCGGCGTCGTCTCAGGGCCCCAGCGCGGCCGCCATCACTCTCAGGATAGATAAGGCCAGCATATGGAACCGGGATGTGATCTACACGTACACGGAGGATCCCACCATCACCCGCCTGGAACCGGCATGGAGTATCTTCAAGTAGGTGTTGTTATGCACACGCCCGGGCTAAGCGGCGTGTGCGTGTGATTGGTAGTGATTCCACTGGACCGTGCCGGAGAGTGAATGCCTGGAGGGGCGTGACTAAGTATTCACCCGATCCGACCAGGGTCGCACGACGGCATACGACGCCAGTGCACCAAGGAGGAACCGAGCAGAGGGACCAGGTGCTACTCCAGGACAGACCCCGGACACGGCTGTTGACCCACACAGGGGAATACAGGAACAGGCTGGTAGGCTGGCACACAGACTGGAGGGTATAGGCAGGCACGACTGGTATGCAGGCAGGCGGGTATGCAGGCAGGGGGGTAAAGGCAAGCACAGCTAGAGTGCAGACAGGGAGGCACTAGCAGGTAGGAACACAGGCGGGATAGGACCCAGTACACACCGGGACTCAGGAACAATACAGGCAGAGGGTTACAGGCAAGCACAGCTAGAGTGCAGACAAGGCTGAGCAGGGAGGACAGGGCTCTGTTCACACGGAACAGACAGGAAGGGAAAGACAGAGCCAGATACTCACACAGTACTTGCAGAGACAACAAGCAGGAGTTAGGTACGAGTTCAGACTCTGCAGAAAAAGGAAGGGAACGGACATAGAGGTAAAACAGGTAAAGGACAGGAGAGAGTTCAGACTGGAACTGAGTGTACAGAGGAGACCGACACTGCAGAGGGATACAGGAGCGGGTCTGGGAATACGGCCCCCAGAGAGGCGGAACGAACAGGCAAGGAGCGTGTTCAGACAGGACAGACCAGACGCAGGAGCGGGTCTAGGAAATCGGCCACTAGAAGGCGGAACGAACAGGCAAGGAGCGTGTTCAGACAGGACAGACCAGACACAGGAGCGGGTCTAGGAAATCGGCCACTAGAAGGCGAGAGGAACAGGCTAGGAGCGTGTTCAGACAGGACAGACAAGAGAGCACAGAAAGGACTCAGTTCAGACACGGGAGCTGATACCGCAAAGCAGGAGACATACAGGACTCAGTTCAGACACGGGAGCTGATACCGCAAAGCAGGAGACATACAGGACACAGTTCAGACACGGGAACTGATACAAAAAGCAGGAGACAAGAGACGGGACCTGGCACCTTCAGAGTGCAAGCACACACTGAAGGAAACACTATGCTCAGGCAGGGATAGAAGGGAGCTGCTGAGCTATATACCAAGTGACAGACAGCAATAGGCTGAGGACGCACAAGGGGTGTGACCCACAGCAGGTACAAAAGGCAGGAAGTGATCGGGCGCCGCCCTTAAGCAGCAGAAACAGACACAAACAGACAGCATGGAGGGAAGCCAGAGAGACATTCTGGACAGGAGATCAAGTGCGCCCTCTTGCACAGTGGGAGATGGACCACCATGCAAGGACGCCGCCAGGTATGTTACAGTACCTCCCCCCTTACGCCCCCTCTTCTTCAGGCCTGCCAGAATCTTCCGCAGGGAATTCGAGGACCAGTCGTTCACTGGGTTGGAGGGGGACAGAGACTTAAGGGTAATCTCTGCTTCGAGGTACATCTTGTCAAGCTCACAGGAAGAAATAGACGGGTTATCAGGTACATAATGAGGAAAAGTCACTGTCTCTTTGTTATCTGGTGGTATCCCGGAGGATTCAGGAAACAACTGGAGGTCCTCCGCCGGGTCAGAAGAGTGCAGAGGCTCAGAGAAAACAACTGCTTCAGAGTACACTAGGTCGGACTCACTGGAGGAAGCAGGCGAGGTATCGGGTACCGAGTATAGGAAAGTCTCTGTCCATTCACCACCAGGTGGCACCCCGAAGGGTTCTGGAGACAGCTGGCGGTCCTCCGCCTGGTCAGAGGGGTGTAGAGACTCACGGGTAACCTCTGCTTCAGAGTACACTAGGTCGGACTCACTGGACGAAGCAAGCGAGGTATCAGATCCAGGATATAGGAAAGTCTCTGTCCATTCACCACCAGGTGGCACCCTGAAGGATTCTGAACACAACTGGAGGTCCTCCGCCTGGTCGGAGGGGTGTAGAGACTCAGGAGTAACCTCTGCTTCGGAGTACACTAGGTTGGACTCACTGGACGAAGCGAGCGAGGTATCAGGTACAGGATATAGGAAAGTCTCTGTCCATTCACCAGCAGGTGGCACCCCGAAGGATTCTGAACACAACTGGAGGTCCTCCGCCTGGTCGGAGGGGTGTAGAGACTCAGGAGTAACCTCTGCTTCGGAGTACACTAAGTTGGACTCACTGGACGAAGCGAGCGAGGTATCAGGTACAGAGTATAGGAGAGTCTCTGTCCTTTCGCTACCAGGTAGCACCCCGAAGGGTTCAGGAGACAACTGGAGATCCTCCGCCTGGTCGGAGGGGTGTAGAGACTCGGAGGTAACTACCACTTTGGGGTACCCATTGTCAAGCTCACAGGACGAAGCGGACAAAGTATTGAGTACCGGGTGTAGAGAAGTCTCTCTCCATTTGTCATCGAGTGGTATCCCGGAGGGTTCAGGAGGCAACAGGGGATCCTCCGCCAGGTAGTAGAGGTGCACAGACTCTGAGGTAACCACAGCTTTGGAGCATCCTTGGACATGCACACCGGTTAAAGAGAAAGAAGCATCTGATGCCGGGTGCAGGAAGTTCTCCTGTGTGGAGTCTGGATGGGCAGAAGTCTCTTCGGCCAGGAGAACTGGTGCACTACCCACGCACATTACCCATTGGGGTTTCTCCGGGATACAGGGAGATGAAGCTTCAGTAGGGACTTCAAGGTTGGGGTCAGGAGGTCTCAGGGAGGACAGACCCTGGCGTGACGGCTTGCCTCTAAGTCTAGCACGTCTGGACTGCCTCTTGAGGTTGAGAGAAGTATTCCGGAAAGCGTAGTCACCCTGTGAGGATTCTGGGTGGGCAGTAGTCTCATTGGGCTGGAGGACTATTGCGCTACCCACACACATTACCCGTCGGGGCTGCTCCGGGATATTGGGAAGTGAAGCTTCAGCAGGGGCTTCAGAGTTAGGGTCCTCGAAGACCATACGAAAGGCCACCAGGAAGGCCTGCAGGTCAAGGATGACAGGATCCCATGCTTCCCATAGGGGGGTGACCCATTTCAAGGCATCACCCGCCAGGTAGTCAATCATAAAGGCCACTTTAGCCCAATCGGAAGGAAAATAGAGAGGGTAGGCCTTAAAGTGTAGCATGCATTGCTCCACAAATGCACGACACTGTCTTGGATCCCCATAGTAACGTGGCGGATCCGCAGGAACGAGGGCTGATAGATCCATCTGGACGGGTGCGTAATTCGCCTGGAACTCAGCTAAAGGGGGAAAAAAAATTTATTTATTTTATTTTAATGCATGTATTCGCTGGAAAAACTTCTCAAAGAGCGAAGGCCGTGGGGCTCAACGGGAACCATGGCCTGAGCATGCTGTTATGCACACGCCCGGGCTAAGCGGCGTGTGCGTGTGATTGGTAGTGATTCCACTGGACCGTGCCGGAGAGTGAATGCCTGGAGGGGCGTGACTAAGTATTCACCCGATCCGACCAGGGTCGCACGACGGCATACGACGCCAGTGCACCAAGGAGGAACCGAGCAGAGGGACCAGGTGCTACTCCAGGACAGACCCCGGACACGGCTGTTGACCCACACAGGGGAATACAGGAACAGGCTGGTAGGCTGGCACACAGACTGGAGGGTATAGGCAGGCACGACTGGTATGCAGGCAGGCGGGTATGCAGGCAGGGGGGTAAAGGCAAGCACAGCTAGAGTGCAGACAGGGAGGCACTAGCAGGTAGGAACACAGGCGGGATAGGACCCAGTACACACCGGGACTCAGGAACAATACAGGCAGAGGGTTACAGGCAAGCACAGCTAGAGTGCAGACAAGGCTGAGCAGGGAGGACAGGGCTCTGTTCACACGGAACAGACAGGAAGGGAAAGACAGAGCCAGATACTCACACAGTACTTGCAGAGACAACAAGCAGGAGTTAGGTACGAGTTCAGACTCTGCAGAAAAAGGAAGGGAACGGACATAGAGGTAAAACAGGTAAAGGACAGGAGAGAGTTCAGACTGGAACTGAGTGTACGGAGGAGACCGACACTGCAGAGGGATACAGGAGCGGGTCTGGGAATACGGCCCCCAGAGAGGCGGAACGAACAGGCAAGGAGCGTGTTCAGACAGGACAGACCAGACGCAGGAGCGGGTCTAGGAAATCGGCCACTAGAAGGCGGAACGAACAGGCAAGGAGCGTGTTCAGACAGGACAGACCAGACACAGGAGCGGGTCTAGGAAATCGGCCACTAGAAGGCGAGAGGAACAGGCTAGGAGCGTGTTCAGACAGGACAGACAAGAGAGCACAGAAAGGACTCAGTTCAGACACGGGAGCTGATACCGCAAAGCAGGAGACATACAGGACTCAGTTCAGACACGGGAGCTGATACCGCAAAGCAGGAGACATACAGGACACAGTTCAGACACGGGAACTGATACAAAAAGCAGGAGACAAGAGACGGGACCTGGCACCTTCAGAGTGCAAGCACACACTGAAGGAAACACTATGCTCAGGCAGGGATAGAAGGGAGCTGCTGAGCTATATACCAAGTGACAGACAGCAATAGGCTGAGGACGCACAAGGGGTGTGACCCACAGCAGGTACAAAAGGCAGGAAGTGATCGGGCGCCGCCCTTAAGCAGCAGAAACAGACACAAACAGACAGCATGGAGGGAAGCCAGAGAGACATTCTGGACAGGAGATCAAGTGCGCCCTCTTGCACAGTGGGAGATGGACCACCATGCAAGGACGCCGCCAGGTATGTTACAGGTGTCCCATCGTGTCGCCATTTTGTGCAGTATTTACTGCCCGTCCGTGCTCCTGGCAGGGACAGGAAGCCCTCAGATCAGGAAGGCTGCAGCGTACGTGGATGATATGTCCGGCACGCTCCAGACACCGCATGTATGTGCTTAGTCTTACAAATGTCAGTAAAATAATAAGCACCAAACAATTGCTATCTGTAAAGCCCGTCCCTTATCTAGGTTCCTCCTTTTCTTGAGTCAGTAAAAATAGAAGAACGGTTTATCTGTCAGTAATTTGTGCAGCGCTGGTCAGTCCCTTATCAGACCTGGCTCCCGCTATCTCTCTGGATGATGCTACATGATATGTGCTATCTCTGGGGCCACTTTGCTCCTTGTTATCTCCTATGTCTGATGAAGGTCCTTTCTCCTCATTCTCTTGTATATCCTCTTCCTGCACAGCGGCAGCACCGCAATCACCGTCACCGGGACCCATCTACTCACCATCCAAGAGCCCAGAGTCCGCGCCAAGTATTCCAGCCATGAGACAAACAATGTGAGTATCTGCCAGGTGTCGGCTGATGGGCGTTTCTGATTTAACAAGGACAGAGAAGTTGATTTAGTGTTATATATGTAGATGACCACGTGCCCAAAAAAATCACAATGATCAGAACTGGTAAGCCTGCGACCGATGAGCCAGCGAACGAGCAAAGCAGTGGTTCATGGCTGGTTTCATGGTCCCTAAGTATCATGGCTGCCGGCAGCACATCTCCTTATGTAATGACCATACGCCGATTTTTATGGGGACTGAACGATCACTTTATTGATTGCCCATCCCCATACACTTTGCTTCAGTTGTATGGACAGCATCTGCCAGGGTAAGATCCCCTTTGGGCTGTCTTTCTTTTCCCCTTGACAGTAGAAGTAATTTGTGTCCCACCAAGAGACAGAGAGAGTAACTGTAGCTTTAGAGGACCTTTCTCGTCCATGCTTTACATAAGAACCCATTCATTTTAATAGCTACTGTGTAATGCTTCACTTGTCCTGTGGCGGCGCTCTAGGACTTTCTAATACTTTCTCAGATTTAAGCTGATATCTGATTGCCTGTCATTGGAAAATCACTGTTTAATTCATCTATGTGCCCCACTATCAGGACGATAACACAATGTCCTTTTTTTTTTATTTTCAGACCTGCCAGATAATGAACGACACCCTGATGGTGTGTAAGGCCCCCGGGATTCATCTCTTGATTGGCGAGATTGTCCCCAATGACGGCGTCCCTCCAGATGAGTTTGGCTTCATCTTGGACAACGTGACAAGTCTCCTCACCTTAAACTTCACCTCCTTCACCTACTACCCCAACCCCGTGGTGGAGACGTTCGGGTCTGGTGGCATTTTGGAGATCAAGCCAGGGTCACATGTCATCCTCAAGGTGGGACTTTTTTATTTATTAGGAAATCATGATAAAAAATGAGCTTTGCACCGGCCTCTTCATTGTAGGACTTGGTCAGAGTCTTGATTTCTCCTCTAAGTAGATAATTGTCAGATCCGGACTAGAGAGGATTATGGATTATCTGGGGATGAGGACGGCACTACACATAAACAATGACATGGTGTAGATCTAATGCCTGACACAGGTTTTATGAGATTAGTAAAAACCTCTTGGCAGGAGCAGCGCCACTCTTGTCTGTGGGCTGTGGCTAGTATTGCAGCACAGTCCTATTCCCTTAAATGGGTTTTAAGGGTTTGTCTCATCTTCAGGGGTGCACCGCTCCCCAGCCTCCCTCTTCCTTCGTACTTGGGAGGCAGTGCGCTCCTGAAGATTGACGGTTTGCCATGGTGGCGCCGTTGGTCTAAGCCATACATTCTGCGATGTTGCAAACAGAGGCCACTCTGCGCCTGCAGTATCAGAGGAGTGCCAGCGATCTGGCCACCATCACAGCAGTGATTACAAGCGCTAAACCAAAGATCTTGCACTAGGAAAGTGGCCATCACTGATAGATCGCAGAGGTGGCCAGTAACCTTGGCAACGAGCAATAAACTGTGAAAGAGAACTGAGAGGATTTTAAGCAAGAGGTACTGTATATTGCAGAGTTGCTTGTTTTTTAAAGCACTTTGCAATTTTACCCTCCTAACAAGATGAGACAACCCCTTTAAGCTGCAATACCAGATGCAACCACTGCCAAGAAGTAGCGCCAGACATGTTCTCCTACACAATCTGTCATGGAAAGTCTCAACAGCATGAGGAGCCGTGTAATGCCCAGCGACCGTCAAGCACAGGTCCTATCATAGTGAATGGGACCGGAGTATGATCATGGCGGGACAGTCCGCCTGCACCATGCATTTAATATTCTGACATTGGAGGGAAAGTGTCTGGAGTCGACTGTAATTGTCAGTGATTGGACCATTCTTCACTTTCTGTGCAGGGAAGGAATTTGCAGCCTGCTGCCCCCGGAGGAGCCAAGCTGAATTACACTGTGCTGATTGGTGATGTCCCGTGCGCTCTCACTGTGTCGGACACCCAGCTGCTGTGCGATTCCCCCAGCCAAACCGGAGAGCATCGGGTCACTGTGAGTACTACTTGTGTTTCTGAGTTTTGCCTTAAATTCGGGAATCCAGTGGATCACTTTTCATTGTGCCCCTTGAATACCCTCACACACAACTCCTGTTGCTTTCTTCCTATCCTGTCTTCAGAGTTACCACTTTGGAAAACGTCTTCAGTTTATCCTTAGGATTTAGTTTGCTGTTCCCTTACAGATCCTGGTGGGCGGGATGGAGTTTTCCCCTGGAAGTCTTAGGATCTACTCGGACAGTTCCCTCACCCTGCCAGCCATCGTGGGGATCGGGGCCGGGGGAGGGCTGCTGCTTCTTGCCATCATTACCGTCCTTATCGCATACAAGAGGAAGACGAGGGACGCGGACCGCACGCTCAAGAGGCTCCAGATGCAGATGGATAACCTGGAGTCACGGGTGGCGCTGGAGTGCAAGGAAGGTGGGTACCGAGCGAGCCCTACTCTGGGGTCTGGTAAGCTGGGTGACAAGCCCGGCAGCCATATTGCCTGTTACCCAGCTTTCCTGGGAGCTTTTATTACCCTCGTCTTTTGCACAGGGGCACTTTAATAAAGGGCAATAACCCTATATCGCATGTGGATGGTTATTCTGGTGTTTCATTATCAGGTATTAAGTGCTGTCATGCCAGGGGTTAATTGAGCAGGCATGACCTCATACAAGCGAATGCCTTGTGTCTCTGCGCTTTCTTCTCTGGATCAATAAAGCTTTACGCTGGTGCTCTGTTGATCAGGGATGGGGGTGGGGAATACAATTAGGAGTAAGCATAAGATAAGCTAATGGCGGTGTGATTAATGGTGCACGTCCACAGGCGGCAGGGCTGCGTCCTCACTCCACGGGGCGACTGATGGGGCGATCAGACACATTGACGTCCATTCCTGGAGGTAATGGGGTGCAGCAGCCACCAAGGAGACTGGCATCACCCTGGCACCATGACTTCCATGTTTGCCGGCTGTGGATTATCAGCAGGTAGCTGAGGACTGGCCATTGTGGCTGGTGTATTGCCACCACCACGTGCGCGGGCTGTGTGGGTCTTGTGCGCATTTAGTCCTATTTCTGACTGGAACACTCAGGGTTTTTGGAATCGGCTCCTTCCCTCTGGCATGAACATTTTCATCACTGAAGTTCCCCCCTCCTGGGACTTCATTAGCAGCGAGAAGTCTGATTGGATACAATAACAGCACATTCCCCACAGATATTAGCAGCTGTCCGATCCGGCATCCCGAGGGCACACTAGGCGCCGGGACTGGCGTTGAGAGATGGTACCCTACAGGTGGAAGGAGAACGTATAAAACAGACCCTCCCCACCCCCCCACCAGCCTAATGCTCCTGGTTATATGCAGCTCCTTATTGATATTTCTTCCCCTTTTTTGGATCTCTTCCATGTTTTCCAACTATTGTGGCCTCATGACAACACTTCCTGTTTGCTCTGCCCAAGGCAGCTATTCCTTCTGATCCCCGCACACATCCACCCTTCAACCCGGCCTGTGTTCCTGATAGAAAGGGAGGAATTAGCTGCCGTGTGGCGCACGTATACCCACATAATGTATTTGTGGTGCTTTACCTGTCTGCCGACCATGTTGGTAACCGACCTCCATCTATTAATGTTTCCAGCATTTGCCGAGCTGCAGACAGACATCAATGAGCTGACCAATAATATGGACGGCGTGAAGATCCCGTTTCTGGATTACAAGACGTACGCCATGCGGGTCCTGTTTCCTGGCATTGAAGACCACCCGGTGCTCAAAGAACTGGATGTGAGTTATTCCCAGTGTTAGGGATGTCATTCTCCACCATTGCTCCTGTGGGTGATGGAGACGTCATCCTCATATTTTATATGTATGTAACATTTTATTTCCAGAGTTGAGCAAAATGATCTGCAGGACCCTGGTCCAGTGGCCACGTCAGTAGCCGCCTGTGGCTGCCGGACCAGAGCCCTGTGAACCTCCCATCTGCCGGCTCCTCTTCTAGCGTGTGGCACGATGCAATGATGAAGTTGTGCCAGGCCTACCGTCAAGGCTTAGCCGTGGACTACCAGTGTGGTGCTGAACCAGTGTCCTATGAACCATTTACCTATTTTGTCTGCTTTATATGTCATTTTTCTTTTGTGCAGATCCCTCCCAATGTGGAGAAAGCGCTGAGACTCTTCGGGCAGCTCCTAAATAATAAAACCTTCCTGCTGACGTTCATTCACACCCTGGAAAACCAGCGCAGCTTCTCCATGCGGGATCGGGGGAACGTGGCCTCGCTGGTCATGGTATCCCTTCAAGGCCGCATGGAGTACGCTACCGTCCTCCTGAAGCAGCTGCTCAGTGACTTAATAGAGAAGAACCTGGAGAGCAAGAACCACCCCAAACTGTTACTGCGCAGGTGAGATACGGTCCTGGGGGTCTGCACCGCTGCTGTCCCGGGATCTGGTTGATATGGACCTGTTGCCTGACAACTTTTGGTCGTTACGCAGCGTATTCCTAGAAATCGGACCGCCACTTATGTTTTCAACTTTAAAACCCAAACCAAATTGGTGTTGTACTTGCAGCCGTCCCATCATGCCAGTCTTTTTCTCCTCCAGTCATATTCATCACAGTTTTGGAAAAATTAGGTGGAGAACCCCTTTTAAATAGGTTGTCCAGTATTAGAACAACACGGCTGCTTTTTTCCAGCAGCGCCACATCTTTTCCAGGTCGTGTGTGGTACTGCAGCTCAGCCCAATTCACTTAATTGGAGCAGAGTTGCAATAGCAGACACAACCTGTGAACAGGTGTGGCCCTGTTTTTGGAAGAAAGAACACATGCACTTAACGCGTTCATATAGCAGAAGGGTTAATATCTCCATATATCTTTGTAGGACGGAGTCGGTAGCCGAGAAGATGCTGACGAATTGGTTTACCTTCCTGCTGAATAAGTTCCTGAAGGTGAGGAAATCGAGCTAATCCATGACACTACCCTGCTGTCACCAGTCACTCAGTGCCCCGCATTGTGCCATGCCCCACCTGGCTGTATATAGGGGCATTAGTGATGGTATATGCTGCGTTCCTCCCTAGGAATGTGCCGGAGAGCCGCTCTTCATGCTTTTCTGTGCCATAAAGCAACAGATGGAGAAGGGACCTATAGACGCCATCACCGGGGAGGCGCGCTACTCACTAAGTGAGGACAAGCTCATCCGGCAGCAGATTGACTACAAAGTCCTGGTTAGTGCACGGTGCCCAACCCCTGCGGGGTCTCCTGTCCCGTCACAATGGCTGGCATTGCTATCATTGACTTCTTCTCCCTTGCAGACGCTGAGCTGCATCTGTCCAGACAGTGAGAATGGCACCGAGATCCCCGTTAAGGTCTTGAACTGCGATACGGTCACCCAGGTGAAGGACAAGCTGCTGGATGCGGTGTACAAGGGAATCTCCTACACCCAGAGGCCAAAGGCAGAAGACATGGACCTAGGTGAGGACTCTGGGTAAATCCATCCACTGATCATCTCAGAGCCCGGCAGGTATGGAGTATGTCAGGCAGCGACTGAGCAGTCAGTGCTGCCGAGCGATGGACACTGAAAATGGGCAAACAGAAGTCAGACGAGGGCTATATTATGATGTGTAGTTGACTGGGTCAGAGCATCTCCAAAACAGCAGGATTTGGGGGGGGTTACCTGTATACAGTGGGTCTTGTGGGGTGTTCGTGGTATGTGTTGGGTCTTGTGGGGTGTTCCCGGTATACGGCTGGTCTTGTGGGAAGTTCCTGGTATACGACTGGTCTTGTGGGGTGTTCCCTGTATACAACGGGTCTTGTGGAGTGTTCCCGGTATATGGTGGGTCTTGTGGGGTGTTCCCGGTATAGGGCGGGTCTTGTGGGGTGTTCCCGGTATAGGGCGGGTCTTGTGGGGTGTTCCCGGTATAGGGCAGGTCTTGTGGGGTGTTCCCGGTATACGGCAGATCCTGTGGGGTGTTCCTGGTATACGGCGGGTCTTGTGGTGTATTCCCGATATACGGCGGGTCTTGTGGTGTATTCCCTATATACCGCGGGTCTTGTGGGGTGTTCCCGGTATACGGCGGGTCTTGTGGGGTATTCCCGGTATACGACGGGTCTTGTGGGGGTTTTCCCGGTATACGGCCGGTCTTGTGTGGTGTTCCCAGTATACGGCGGGTCTTGTGGGGTGTTCCCGATATACGGCGGGTCTTGTGGGGTGTTCCCGGTATGCGGCGGGTCTTGTGGGGTGTTCCCGGTATACGGCGGGTCTTGTGGGGTATTCCCGGTATACGACGGGTCTTGTGGGGGTGTTCCCGGTATACGGCCGGTCTTGTGGGGGTGTTCCCGGTATACGGCGAATCTTGTGTGGTGTTCCCGGTATACGGCGGGTCTTGTGGGGTGTTCCCGGTATAGGGCAGGTCCTGTGGGGTGTTCCCGGTATACGGCAGATCCTGTGGGGTGTTCCTGGTATTCGGCGGGTCTTGTGGGGTATTCCCGGTATTCGGCGGGTCTTGTGGGGTATTCCCGGTATACGGCGGGTCTTGTGGGGTATTCCCGATATACGGCGGGTCTTTTGGGGTATTCCCGATATACGGCGGGTCTTGTGGTGTATTCCCGATATACGGCGGGTCTTGTGGTGTATTCCCGATATACGGCGGGTCTTGTGGGGTATTCCCGGTATACGGCGGGTCTTGTGTATTCCCGATATACGGCGGGTCTTGTGGGGTATTCCCGGTATACGGCGGGTCTTGTGGGGTATTCCCGGTATACGACGGGTCTTGTGGGGGTGTTCCCGGTATACGGCCGGTCTTGTTGGGTGTTCCCGGTATACGGCGAATCTTGTGTGGTGTTCCCAGTATACGGCGGATCTTGTGGGGTGTTCCTGGTATACGGCGGGTCTTGTGGTGTATTCCCGATATACGGCGGGTCTTGTGGTGTATTCCCTATATACCGCGGGTCTTGTGGGGTGTTCCCGGTATACGGCGGGTCTTGTGGGGTATTCCCGGTATACGACGGGTCTTGTGGGGGTTTTCCCGGTATACGGCCGGTCTTGTGTGGTGTTCCCAGTATACGGCGGGTCTTGTGGGGTGTTCCCGATATACGGCGGGTCTTGTGGGGTGTTCCCGGTATGCGGCGGGTCTTGTGGGGTGTTCCCGGTATACGGCGGGTCTTGTGGGGTATTCCCGGTATACGACGGGTCTTGTGGGGGTGTTCCCGGTATACGGCCGGTCTTGTGGGGGTGTTCCCGGTATACGGCGAATCTTGTGTGGTGTTCCCGGTATACGGCGGGTCTTGTGGGGTGTTCCCGGTATAGGGCAGGTCCTGTGGGGTGTTCCCGGTATACGGCAGATCCTGTGGGGTGTTCCTGGTATTCGGCGGGTCTTGTGGGGTATTCCCGGTATTCGGCGGGTCTTGTGGGGTATTCCCGGTATACGGCGGGTCTTGTGGGGTATTCCCGATATACGGCGGGTCTTTTGGGGTATTCCCGATATACGGCGGGTCTTGTGGTGTATTCCCGATATACGGCGGGTCTTGTGGTGTATTCCCGATATACGGCGGGTCTTGTGGGGTATTCCCGGTATACGGCGGGTCTTGTGTATTCCCGATATACGGCGGGTCTTGTGGGGTATTCCCGGTATACGGCGGGTCTTGTGGGGTATTCCCGGTATACGACGGGTCTTGTGGGGGTGTTCCCGGTATACGGCCGGTCTTGTTGGGTGTTCCCGGTATACGGCGAATCTTGTGTGGTGTTCCCAGTATACGGCGGATCTTGTGGGGTGTTCCCGGTATAAGGCGGATCTTGTGGGGGTGTTCCCGGTATACTGCGGGTCTTCTGGGGTGTTCCCTGTATACTGCGGGTCTTGTGGGATGTTCCTGGTATACAACGGGTCTTGTGGGGTGTTCCCTGTATACAACGGTAGCTCTTCCATGGTGTGCTCCTTCCTGATGGCCGTGGCCAGGCTGTAGGTTTTGGGCCATGGATTCTTGTTGTACCCGGTGAGGCCGTGGCAGCAGGAGGTGGTAGATGGTAGATCTGACAATAATGGCGCCTCTTCTGGGCTGTTTGCAGAGTGGCGTCAGGGTCGCATCACCCGCATCGTCCTTCAGGATGAGGATGTCACCACCAAAATCGAGTGTGATTGGAAGAGGCTGAACACACTGGCACACTATCAGGTGAGGGCGCTCGTGCACCACTTCCCTGACCAGGATGTGCCCTTGGTTTTCCACAGACCACCATATCTTGTACTTCTCTCCTATAAGGTCACAGACGGGTCCACCGTGGCTCTGATCCCCAAGCAGGTGTCCGCATACAACATCACCAACTCGTTCACCTTCACCCGCTCGCTCAGTCGGTACGGTAGGTATCGGTGCTTGCATCAGCTGATCACCATGGTTGAGTCTGGTATACGCCGTATACCTGACGTCACCTTCCTTTGCAGAGAGCTTGCTCCGCACCTCCAGCAGCCCCGATAGCCTGCGTTCACGAGCCCCAATGATCACGCCCGACCAAGAAACCGGCACCAAACTCTGGCATCTTGTAAAAAACCACGACCACACGGACCACAAGGAGGGCGACCGAGGCAGCAAGATGGTATCGGAGATCTACCTTACCCGCTTACTGGCCACAAAGGTGAGGGTGACGCTTGTGATGGCGGCAGTGACTGCGGAGGGCACACGTGGCCATCTGTGGCTGATTCCGGTCCTCTACTGCCCCCTGCAGGGAACTCTGCAGAAGTTTGTGGACGACCTATTTGAGACGGTGTTCAGCACAGCGCATAGGGGCAGCGCCCTCCCGCTCGCCATCAAGTACATGTTTGACTTTTTAGACGAGCAAGCGGATCGGAGGCAGATCACCGACCCGGACGTGCGGCACACGTGGAAAAGCAACTGGTAAATGGCGCACAAGGGGCCACGCGGCATTCATGTTACTGCGATGGGGGTAAAGAAATGCGTGAGAACCTAGAGACATCTGATTCGATCCTCCATTTTTAACCCCTTTCTAGCTTGCCGCTGCGTTTCTGGGTGAACGTAATAAAGAACCCGCAGTTCGTCTTCGACATCCATAAGAACAGCATCACAGACGCCTGCCTGTCCGTGGTGGCCCAAACCTTCATGGACTCCTGCTCCACCTCCGAACATCGGCTCGGGAAAGACTCGCCGAGCAACAAGCTGCTGTACGCCAAGGACATCCCGAATTACAAGACCTGGGTGGAGCGGTGAGCGGAGGGTCGGGTGCATGGCACTGGTCTCTGCAGCGCCTCTCTGGGCGCCGTCTGGTATTGCATCCCACTCACTTTCCCTTTTTATATTCCTGCATAGATATTACAGAGACATCAACAAGATGCCTGCAATCAGCGACCAGGACATGGACGCCTACCTGGTGGAGCAATCCCGTCTGCACGCCAACGAGTTCAACTCACTCAGCGCTCTCAGCGAGCTCTTCTTCTATGTGAACAAATACCGGGAAGAGGTGAGAGGTTGTCGGGGGGAGTGAAGGAAAAGAGAGGGTTAAATTACACTTAGCCATTGACTTCAATGAACCTTGGAAGAAGGCCAACGAGACTGTGCTTGGACCTCCATCTGGTAAACACTGATGCCATATCCAAGCAAAAAGAGTCTTAAAGGGCTTGTCCAGTGCTTGGATATTGACCACCTGTCCTTAGGCTAGGTTGTCACTATCAGATCCGTGTAGGTCCCACGCCCAGTTACCAGTTGTCTGCAGCTTCTGTGGCTGTGTGGTTTACACAGGGCCGGAACAGTGTAGTGGCCGTTCTCGGTACTGCAGCTCATCTTCCATTCCCTTCAGTAAGGGCTAAGCTGCAGTACCCTAGAATGTCCACTGGTTAGTGTATGGAGCTATGCTATTTGGACCCCTGGTATCAGCTGAACAGTGGGGGTTTTGGATCGCCCCCAATCTGACCTACCCTTTAAGGGTTTGTTGGAGTAGAAAAAAAACTTTCCCCAAGGGGTTCAGATCTATATAAAATAATAAATGCTCACCTGGATCCAGTGCAGGGTGCTCTGTTCTCTGCCTCTGCCTCGGTATAGGATGTGGCCAGCCTTTGGACTGTTCTGGTCTGTGATTGGCGGCAGCGGTCAGGCGACTCTGAGCATCGTATCATTAGAAAAATATTCCCAAGTCACCTGATTGCTACAGTCAATCACAGGCTGCAGTGGTCTAACAACTGTTTGAGCGGTGACGTCCCCATATGCTGTGCAGATGTAGGTCCTGTGCCCCTTTCAATAGTGCAAATAGAGGGGCCCCCAAGACGATAGATGGGGTGTGTACGGGGTAATAATGGCTTCTCATCTCTGTCCTCTTAGATCCTCACCGCTCTGGATCGCGATTCTTACTGCCGGAAACACAAACTGCGGCAGAAGCTGGAACAAGTCATTAACATGGTCTCCAGTAACAGCTGAATGGCGTGAATTCCCCCTCAGCCCCTTCTACCCCCTCAACCTTAACTCCCCAGGACCCCAAGAGGAATCACAAACTGATAGGTAGGGGCCCGACTGGAGGCCAATATTACCACAAGGTGACATGGAGGGGTGACGGGCAAATGTGCAAAGCTATGGCACTGCCGCAGAGACTCAACGCGAGCCACCGATGGGACCTGTGTGACCAGCGCCTGAACCTTTCACCCAGGCAAACAGCAGACCTTCACCAGCCATGGTACAGCGCCGTCCCATGGCATGCCCATTCCTCATCTTTCTTCTACGTCCGTGTGACAAGGTGCCCGTATTCAGTGCCTTGTGCTTGGGAGAGCAGAGCGGAGACTGCGCATTGCTGTAATACTCCTTGCTGACCACTGGGTGGTGCTGGTGTGCACAACGGCGTTTCAAGCTCTGCAAACTCCTTAAAGGGACCGCGTCCTCACCTACTACCACCCCTCTCGTCCCTGGACTCCCTCGCCGGTCAGGAGCCTGTATACAGTGAGGACATGACTGATTTGGTAAAGTGAAGCCATATGACTCAGAGGGACGCCTGCCCCCTCCCCCGCCCCTGTGTTCGTGACGATCCACTAATAATCTCACTGCACTATTGTACCCCCTCTCCCCAGTTTCTTGCTGCTCCTCATATGTGTTTTAAGTGCATCCCTCCAGACTTTTGTGGAGAGCAGGTGGAGCTACTACATATCTGTGATGTGAAACGCGGGGGTCCCCAGATTAGGTGTCATAGGTAGGAGGGACCCCGTTTTGTTGATGCGATTTGTGCCATGCGGTATCGGTGCTGTTGGATGTGAGCGGCGCCTGGCCATTCCCACATCTCACCCTCCTCCTCCTCTGTAATTCTTGTCCTGTGGAAAGACTGGAGTGCGGACACGTGGTGCAGGGTCACACCGAGGCTTTGGCACCGGGCAATAGACTGAGTTTTATATAGATTTTATTATAATTTCTGTGCTCTGCCTCCTGGTTTAACCCCCCCCCCCCCCATCCCCTGTACCTGTGTGCGGCGGGCACACGCCGGCTCTGCGCTCTCTCCAGGCTCTGGTATCTAGACCTTGGTTTTTATATTTAATTTAATTTATTTAATTTATTCTCCTACGCTGCAGAGTGTGAGGCTGCGTGCAATGTGCTGTCCATCACCGCTGGGGTGTGACTGACGCTGGGGACCCCGATAATATCATATATTTACCCCGTCCCTCCTCCTGGCATTCTGACCTGAGTACCCCGTCCCTCCTCCTGGCATTCTGACCTCAGTACCCCGTCCCTCCTCCTGGCATTCTGACCTGTACACCCGTCCCTCCTCCTGGCATTCTGACCTGAGTACCCCGTCCCTCCTCCTGGCATTGTGACCTGTACACCCGTCCCTCCTCCTGGCATTCTGACTTGTACACCCGTCCCTCCTCCTGGCATTCTGACCTGAGTACCCCGTCCCTCCTCCTGGCATTGTGACCTGTACACCCGTCCCTCCTCCTGGCATTCTGACTTGTACACCCGTCCCTCCTCCTGGCATTCTGACCTGAGTACCCCGTCCCTCCTCCTGGCATTGTGACCTGTACACCCGTCCCTCCTCCTGGCATTCTGACTTGTACACCCGTCACTCCTCCTGGCATTCTGACCTGAGTACCCCGTCCCTCCTCCTGGCATTGTGACCTGAATATCACCCTATCCCTCCTCCTGGCATTCTGACCATTACTCCCCCCATGGTGTGTGAGGTGTTACATGGCGCAGTTCCTACATTGTAATGACTTGTTTGTATGTGACCTGCCCCTCTGTGGGTGTCGGGTCGGCCAGGATTTCCCCTGCCAGCTGATCGCTTGCACCCCCTTTTCTTTTTTTATTGGGGACCCAAACCAAAGTATATACTAGAAAGCAATAACAAACCACCCGCTGGCATCTCATTGCTTCTTGGTTCCCTTTCCTCCATGTTGGTATGCTCGTGCTTACTCCTGCCCACTGCTGCTCCAGGCACCGGGTGTTTTTGGTTGTGCACCGTCTAGGGGCACTCTGAGTGCCAGGCTATTCATCCTCTGCCCCCGCCATGCTGCATGATTCCCTGCCACTTGTTACCAGGCTCCTGTGTCCCTGGCATGGCTGTGCGCACCTTTCTACTCTCATGCCAGTCATCAGGCTTGGATACCTGAGTGCCCTGTGCCCTCTCCAGGTAATGGGCACATGACTGCCAATGTTCTTCTTTGCCAAACTGGAAACATTCCATAGTAGCGTGGGCGTGTGGTGTGTGCCCTATCTACCATACCTCACACTTGCAGGGTCCCCGCGGTGTCAGTGTGTAAATATGATGAAGCATATATATATATATATTTTGTAAATCTGTGCCACTGTCCTGTGTCCGCCCCTCCATCCTCCCTCCTCATCCCACATATAACCCCCTTCACAATCCCTGCCATTTCCTGCCGGAAGGAATGGTGACCTGTTGAGATGTTTTTATTTCTTGTCCAGCATCCAAGGGGTTAAAATCTCCACCACTGAATGAAGGGATTTAGGTGCCTTAGTAACATACTCCACCCCATGGGATCTGACCAGAGGTGACACCACGACGCGTGCAGGGTCCACAGTATTTTATCAGCACTTTATGTCTACGGTGGCAGCGGATCCGATACTGTGAGCATGGCGCTTTTATTTAATGATCAGTTTTATTTTGTTTTTATTTTCTTGTTTTCATTTTTTTTTTTCAAAATAAATGATTTTAAAAACCTGAGTTTTTCTTGATCTTTTCTCATCTGTTCCTGCCGTTACAAGCATCATAAATCCTACTACATTTCCAGATTTCTCACTCCTATTACATGATTTATATTCTTATACATAGGGGCTGTATTATAGTTGTTATATTCTTGTACATAGGGAGCAGTATTATAGTAGTTATATTCTTGTACATAGGAGCAGTATTATAGTAGTTATATTCTTGTACATATGGGGCAGTATTATAGTAGTTATATTCTTGTACATAGGAGCAGTATTATAGTAGTTATATTCTTATACATAGGAGCAGTATTATAGTAGTTATATTCTTGTACATAGGAGCAGTATTATAGTAGTTATATTCTTGTACATAGGAGCAGTATTATAGTAGTTATATTCTTGTACATAGGAGCAGTATTATAGTAGTTATATTCTTGTACATAGGGGCAGTATTATAGTAGTTATATTCTTGTACATAGGAGCATTATTATAGTAGTTATATTCTTGTACATAGGGGGCAGTATTATAGTAGTTATATTCTTGTGCATAGGGGGTAGTATTATAGTAGTTATATTCTTGTACATAGGGGCAGTATTATAGTAGTTATATTCTTGTACATAGGAGGCAGTGTTATAGTAGTTATATTCTTGTACATAGGGAGTAGTATTATAGTAGTTATATTCTTGTACATAGGAGCAGTATTATAGTAGTTATATTCTTGTACATAGGAGCAGTATTATAGTAGTTATATTCTTATACATAGGAGCAGTATTATAGTAGTTATATTCTTGTACATAGGAGCAGTATTATAGTAGTTATATTCTTGTACATAGGAGCAGTATTATAGTAGTTATATTCTTGTACATAGGAGCAGTATTATAGTAGTTATATTCTTGTACATAGGGGCAGTATTATAGTAGTTATATTCTTGTACATAGGAGCATTATTATAGTAGTTATATTCTTGTACATAGGGGGCAGTATTATAGTAGTTATATTCTTGTGCATAGGAGCAGTATTATAGTAGTTATATTCTTGTACATAGGAGCAGTATTATAGTAGTTATATTCTTGTACATAGGGGCAGTATTATAGTAGTTATATTCTTGTACATAGGAGCAGTATTATAGTAGTTATATTCTTGTACATAGGGGCAGTATTATAGTAGTTATATTCTTGTACATAGGAGCATTATTATAGTAGTTATATTCTTGTACATAGGGGGCAGTATTATAGTAGTTATATTCTTGTGCATAGGGGCAGTATTATAGTAGTTATATTCCTGTACATAGGGGCAGTATTATAGTAGTTATATTCTTGTACATAGGGGGCAGTATTATAGTAGTTATATTCTTGTACATAGGAGCAGTATTATAGTAGTTATATTCTTGTACATAGGGGGCAGTATTATAGTAGTTATATTCTTGTACATAGGAGCAGTATTATAGTGGTTATATTCTTGTACATAGGAGCAGTATTATAGTAGTTATATTCTTGTACATAGGAGCAGTATTATAGTGGTTATATTCTTGTACATAGGAGCAGTATTATAGTAGTTATATTCTTGTACATAGGAACAGTATTATAGTAGTTATATTCTTGTACATAGGGGCAGTATTATAGTAGTTATATTCTTGTACATATGGGGCAGTATTATAGTAGTTATATTCTTGTACATAGGAGCAGTATTATAGTAGTTATATTCTTGTACATAGGAGCAGTATTATAGTAGTTATATTCTTGTACATAGGAGCAGTATTATAGTTGTTATATTCTTGTACATAGGAGCAGTATTATAGTAGTTATATTCTTCTACATAGGGGCAGTATTATAGTAATTATATTCTTGTACATAGGGGGCAGTATTATAGTAGTTATATTCTTGTACACAGGAGCAGTATTATAGTAGTTATATTCTTCTACATAGGGGCAGTATTATAGTAGTTATATTCTTGTACATAGGGGCAGTATTATAGTGGTTATATTCTTGTACATAGGGACAGTATTATAGTAGTTATATTCTTGTACATAGGGGGCAGTATTATAGTAGTTATATTCTTGTACATAGGGACAGTATTATAGTAGTTATATTCTTGTACATAGGAGGCAGTATTATAGTTGTTATATTCTTGTACATAGGCGCAGTATTATGTAGTTATATTCTTATACATAGGGGCTGTATTATAGTTGTTATATTCTTGTACATAGGAGCAGTATTATAGTAGTTATATTCTTGTACATAGGGGCAGTATTATAGTAGTTATATTCTTGTACATAGGAGCATTATTATAGTAGTTATATTCTTGTACATAGGGGGCAGTATTATAGTAGTTATATTCTTGTGCATAGGGGGTAGTATTATAGTAGTTATATTCTTGTACATAGGGGCAGTATTATAGTAGTTATATTCTTGTACATAGGAGGCAGTGTTATAGTAGTTATATTCTTGTACATAGGGAGTAGTATTATAGTAGTTATATTCTTGTACATAGGAGCAGTATTATAGTAGTTATATTCTTGTACATAGGAGCAGTATTATAGTAGTTATATTCTTATACATAGGAGCAGTATTATAGTAGTTATATTCTTGTACATAGGAGCAGTATTATAGTAGTTATATTCTTGTACATAGGAGCAGTATTATAGTAGTTATATTCTTGTACATAGGAGCAGTATTATAATAGTTATATTCTTGTACATAGGAGCAGTATTATAGTAGTTATATTCTTGTACATAGGGGCAGTATTATAGTAGTTATATTCTTGTACATAGGAGCATTATTATAGTAGTTATATTCTTGTACATAGGGGGCAGTATTATAGTAGTTATATTCTTGTGCATAGGGGCAGTATTATAGTAGTTATATTCCTGTACATAGGGGCAGTATTATAGTAGTTATATTCTTGTACATAGGAGCAGTATTATAGTAGTTATATTCTTGTACATAGGAGCAGTATTATAGTAGTTATATTCTTGTACATAGGGGGCAGTATTATAGTAGTTATATTCTTGTACATAGGAGCAGTATTATAGTGGTTATATTCTTGTACATAGGAGCAGTATTATAGTAGTTATATTCTTGTACATAGGGAGCAGTATTATAGTTATATTCTTGTACATATGGGGCAGTATTATAGTAGTTATATTCTTGTACATAGGAGCAGTATTATAGTAGTTATATTCTTGTACATAGGAACAGTATTATAGTAGTTATATTCTTGTACATAGGGGGCAGTATTATAGTAGTTATATTCTTGTACATATGGGGCAGTATTATAGTAGTTATATTCTTGTACATAGGAGCAGTATTATAGTAGTTATATTCTTGTACATAGGAGCAATATTATAGTTGTTATATTCTTGTACACAGGGGGCAGTATTATAGTAGTTATATTCTTGTACATAGGGGGCAGTATTATAGTAGTTATATTCTTGTACATTGGAGCAGTATTATAGTTGTTATATTCTTGTACATAGGAACAGTATTATAGTAGTTATATTCTTGTGCATAGGAGCAGTATTATAGTAGTTATATTGTACATAGGAACAGTATTATAGTAGTTATATTCTTGTACATAGGGGGCAGTATTATAGTAGTTATATTCTTGTACATAGGAGCAGTATTATAGTGGTTATATTCTTGTACATAGGAGCAGTATTATAGTAGTTATATTCTTGTACATAGGGGCAGTATTATAGTAGTTATATTCTTGTACATAGGAGCAGTATTATAGTAGTTATATTCTTGTACATAGGAGCAGTATTATAGTAGTTATATTCTTGTACATAGGGGGCAGTATTATAGTAGTTATATTCTTGTGCATAGGGGCAGTATTATAGTGGTTATATTCTTGTACATAGGAGCAGTATTATAGTAGTTATATTCTTGTACATAGGAGCAGTATTATAGTAGTTATATTCTTGTACATAGGAGCATTATTATAGTGGTTATATTCTTGTACATAGGAGCAGTATTATAGTAGTTATATTCTTGTACATAGGAGCAGTATTATAGTGGTTATATTCTTGTACATAGGAGCAGTATTATAGTAGTTATATTCTTGTACATAGGAACAGTATTATAGTAGTTATATTCTTGTACATAGGGGCAGTATTATAGTAGTTATATTCTTGTACATATGGGGCAGTATTATAGTAGTTATATTCTTGTACATAGGAGCAGTATTATAGTAGTTATATTCTTGTACATAGGAGCAGTATTATAGTAGTTATATTCTTGTACATAGGAGCAATATTATAGTTGTTATATTCTTGTACATAGGAGCAGTATTATAGTAGTTATATTCTTCTACATAGGGGCAGTATTATAGTAGTTATATTCTTGTACATAGGGGGCAGTATTATAGTAGTTATATTCTTGTACACAGGAGCAGTATTATAGTAGTTATATTCTTCTACATAGGGGCAGTATTATAGTAGTTATATTCTTGTACATAGGGGCAGTATTATAGTGGTTATATTCTTGTACATAGGGACAGTATTATAGTAGTTATATTCTTGTACATAGGGGGCAGTATTATAGTAGTTATATTCTTGTACATAGGGACAGTATTATAGTAGTTATATTCTTGTACATAGGAGGCAGTATTATAGTTGTTATATTCTTGTACATAGGCGCAGTATTATGTAGTTATATTCTTGTACATAGGGGGCAGTATTATAGTAGTTATATTCTTGTGCATAGGGGCAGTATTATAGTGGTTATATTCTTGTACATAGGAGCAGTATTATAGTAGTTATATTCTTGTACATAGGAGCAGTATTATAGTAGTTATATTCTTGTACATAGGAGCAGTATTATAGTAGTTATATTCTTGTACATAGGAGCAGTATTATAGTTGTTATATTCTTGTACATAGGAGCAGTATTATAGTAGTTATATTCTTCTACATAGGGGCAGTATTATAGTAATTATATTCTTGTACATAGGGGGCAGTATTATAGTAGTTATATTCTTGTACACAGGAGCAGTATTATAGTAGTTATATTCTTCTACATAGGGGCAGTATTATAGTAGTTATATTCTTGTACATAGGGGCAGTATTATAGTGGTTATATTCTTGTACATAGGGACAGTATTATAGTAGTTATATTCTTGTACATAGGGGGCAGTATTATAGTAGTTATATTCTTGTACATAGGGACAGTATTATAGTAGTTATATTCTTGTACATAGGAGGCAGTATTATAGTTGTTATATTCTTGTACATAGGCGCAGTATTATGTAGTTATATTCTTATACATAGGGGCTGTATTATAGTTGTTATATTCTTGTACATAGGGGCAGTATTATAGTAGTTATATTCTTGTACATAGGAGGCAGTGTTATAGTAGTTATATTCTTGTACATAGGGAGTAGTATTATAGTAGTTATATTCTTGTACATAGGAGCAGTATTATAGTAGTTATATTCTTGTACATAGGAGCAGTATTATAGTAGTTATATTCTTGTACATAGGAGCAGTATTATAGTAGTTATATTCTTGTACATAGGAGCAGTATTATAGTAGTTATATTCTTGTACATAGGGGCAGTATTATAGTAGTTATATTCTTGTACATAGGAGCATTATTATAGTAGTTATATTCTTGTACATAGGGGGCAGTATTATAGTAGTTATATTCTTGTGCATAGGGGGTAGTATTATAGTAGTTATATTCTTGTACATAGGGGCAGTATTATAGTAGTTATATTCTTGTACATAGGAGGCAGTGTTATAGTAGTTATATTCTTGTACATAGGGAGTAGTATTATAGTAGTTATATTCTTGTACATAGGAGCAGTATTATAGTAGTTATATTCTTGTACATAGGAGCAGTATTATAGTAGTTATATTCTTATACATAGGAGCAGTATTATAGTAGTTATATTCTTGTACATAGGAGCAGTATTATAGTAGTTATATTCTTGTACATAGGAGCAGTATTATAGTAGTTATATTCTTGTACATAGGAGCAGTATTATAATAGTTATATTCTTGTACATAGGAGCAGTATTATAGTAGTTATATTCTTGTACATAGGGGCAGTATTATAGTAGTTATATTCTTGTACATAGGAGCATTATTATAGTAGTTATATTCTTGTACATAGGGGGCAGTATTATAGTAGTTATATTCTTGTGCATAGGGGCAGTATTATAGTAGTTATATTCCTGTACATAGGGGCAGTATTATAGTAGTTATATTCTTGTACATAGGAGCAGTATTATAGTAGTTATATTCTTGTACATAGGAGCAGTATTATAGTAGTTATATTCTTGTACATAGGGGGCAGTATTATAGTAGTTATATTCTTGTACATAGGAGCAGTATTATAGTGGTTATATTCTTGTACATAGGAGCAGTATTATAGTAGTTATATTCTTGTACATAGGGAGCAGTATTATAGTTATATTCTTGTACATATGGGGCAGTATTATAGTAGTTATATTCTTGTACATAGGAGCAGTATTATAGTAGTTATATTCTTGTACATAGGAACAGTATTATAGTAGTTATATTCTTGTACATAGGGGGCAGTATTATAGTAGTTATATTCTTGTACATATGGGGCTGTATTATAGTAGTTATATTCTTGTACATAGGAGCAGTATTATAGTAGTTATATTCTTGTACATAGGAGCAATATTATAGTTGTTATATTCTTGTACACAGGGGGCAGTATTATAGTAGTTATATTCTTGTACATAGGGGGCAGTATTATAGTAGTTATATTCTTGTACATTGGAGCAGTATTATAGTTGTTATATTCTTGTACATAGGAACAGTATTATAGTAGTTATATTCTTGTGCATAGGAGCAGTATTATAGTAGTTATATTGTACATAGGAACAGTATTATAGTAGTTATATTCTTGTACATAGGGGGCAGTATTATAGTAGTTATATTCTTGTACATAGGAGCAGTATTATAGTGGTTATATTCTTGTACATAGGAGCAGTATTATAGTAGTTATATTCTTGTACATAGGGGCAGTATTATAGTAGTTATATTCTTGTACATAGGAGCAGTATTATAGTAGTTATATTCTTGTACATAGGAGCAGTATTATAGTAGTTATATTCTTGTACATAGGGGGCAGTATTATAGTAGTTATATTCTTGTGCATAGGGGCAGTATTATAGTGGTTATATTCTTGTACATAGGAGCAGTATTATAGTAGTTATATTCTTGTACATAGGAGCAGTATTATAGTAGTTATATTCTTGTACATAGGAGCATTATTATAGTGGTTATATTCTTGTACATAGGAGCAGTATTATAGTAGTTATATTCTTGTACATAGGAGCAGTATTATAGTGGTTATATTCTTGTACATAGGAGCAGTATTATAGTAGTTATATTCTTGTACATAGGAACAGTATTATAGTAGTTATATTCTTGTACATAGGGGCAGTATTATAGTAGTTATATTCTTGTACATATGGGGCAGTATTATAGTAGTTATATTCTTGTACATAGGAGCAGTATTATAGTAGTTATATTCTTGTACATAGGAGCAGTATTATAGTAGTTATATTCTTGTACATAGGAGCAATATTATAGTTGTTATATTCTTGTACATAGGAGCAGTATTATAGTAGTTATATTCTTCTACATAGGGGCAGTATTATAGTAGTTATATTCTTGTACATAGGGGGCAGTATTATAGTAGTTATATTCTTGTACACAGGAGCAGTATTATAGTAGTTATATTCTTCTACATAGGGGCAGTATTATAGTAGTTATATTCTTGTACATAGGGGCAGTATTATAGTGGTTATATTCTTGTACATAGGGACAGTATTATAGTAGTTATATTCTTGTACATAGGGGGCAGTATTATAGTAGTTATATTCTTGTACATAGGGACAGTATTATAGTAGTTATATTCTTGTACATAGGAGGCAGTATTATAGTTGTTATATTCTTGTACATAGGCGCAGTATTATGTAGTTATATTCTTGTACATAGGGGGCAGTATTATAGTAGTTATATTCTTGTGCATAGGGGCAGTATTATAGTGGTTATATTCTTGTACATAGGAGCAGTATTATAGTAGTTATATTCTTGTACATAGGAGCAGTATTATAGTAGTTATATTCTTGTACATAGGAGCATTATTATAGTGGTTATATTCTTGTACATAGGAGCAGTATTATAGTAGTTATATTCTTGTACATAGGAGCAGTATTATAGTGGTTATATTCTTGTACATAGGAGCAGTATTATAGTAGTTATATTCTTGTACATAGGAACAGTATTATAGTAGTTATATTCTTGTACATAGGGGCAGTATTATAGTAGTTATATTCTTGTACATATGGGGCAGTATTATAGTAGTTATATTCTTGTACATAGGAGCAGTATTATAGTAGTTATATTCTTGTACATAGGAGCAGTATTATAGTAGTTATATTCTTGTACATAGGAGCAATATTATAGTTGTTATATTCTTGTACATAGGAGCAGTATTATAGTAGTTATATTCTTCTACATAGGGGCAGTATTATAGTAGTTATATTCTTGTACATAGGGGGCAGTATTATAGTAGTTATATTCTTGTACACAGGAGCAGTATTATAGTAGTTATATTCTTCTACATAGGGGCAGTATTATAGTAGTTATATTCTTGTACATAGGGGCAGTATTATAGTGGTTATATTCTTGTACATAGGGACAGTATTATAGTAGTTATATTCTTGTACATAGGGGGCAGTATTATAGTAGTTATATTCTTGTACATAGGGACAGTATTATAGTAGTTATATTCTTGTACATAGGAGGCAGTATTATAGTTGTTATATTCTTGTACATAGGCGCAGTATTATGTAGTTATATTCTTATACATAGGGGCTGTATTATAGTTGTTATATTCTTGTACATAGGGGCAGTATTATAGTAGTTATATTCTTGTACATAGGAGGCAGTGTTATAGTAGTTATATTCTTGTACATAGGGAGTAGTATTATAGTAGTTTTATTCTTGTACATAGGAGCAGTATTATAGTAGTTATATTCTTGTACATAGGAGCAGTATTATAGTAGTTATATTCTTGTACATAGGAGCAGTATTATAGTAGTTATATTCTTGTACATAGGGGCAGTATTATAGTAGTTATATTCTTGTACATAGGAGCAGTATTATAGTAGTTATATTCTTGTACATAGGGGGCAGTATTATAGTAGTTATATTCTTGTGCATAGGGGCAGTATTATAGTAGTTATATTCCTGTACATAGGGGCAGTATTATAGTAGTTATATTCTTGTACATAGGAGCAGTATTATAGTAGTTATATTCTTGTACATAGGAGCAGTATTATAGTAGTTATATTCTTGTACATAGGGGGCAGTATTATAGTAGTTATATTCTTGTACATAGGAGCAGTATTATAGTGGTTATATTCTTGTACATAGGAGCAGTATTATAGTAGTTATATTCTTGTACATAGGGAGCAGTATTATAGTTATATTCTTGTACATATGGGGCAGTATTATAGTAGTTATATTCTTGTACATAGGAGCAGTATTATAGTAGTTATATTCTTGTACATAGGAACAGTATTATAGTAGTTATATTCTTGTACATAGGGGGCAGTATTATAGTAGTTATATTCTTGTACATATGGGGCAGTATTATAGTAGTTATATTCTTGTACATAGGTGCAGTATTATAGTAGTTATATTCTTGTACATAGGAGCAGTATTATAGTAGTTATATTCTTGTACATAGGAGCAATATTATAGTTATATTCTTGTACACAGGGGGCAGTATTATAGTAGTTATATTCTTGTACATAGGGGGCAGTATTATAGTAGTTATATTCTTGTACATTGGAGCAGTATTATAGTTGTTATATTCTTGTACATAGGAGCAGTATTATAGTAGTTATATTCTTGTACATAGGGGCAGTATTATAGTAGTTATATTCTTGTACATAGGAGCAGTATTATAGTAGTTATATTCTTGTACATAGGAGCAGTATTATAGTAGTTATATTCTTGTACATAGGGGCAGTATTATAGTAGTTATATTCTTGTACATAGGAGCAGTATTATAGTAGTTATATTCTTGTACATAGGGGGCAGTATTATAGTAGTTATATTCTTGTACATAGGAGCAGTATTATAGTAGTTATATTACTGTACATAGGAGCAGTATTATAGTAGTTATATTCTTGTACATAGGGGGCAGTATTATAGTAGTTATATTCTTGTACATAGGGGGCAGTATTATAGTAGTTATATTCTTGTACATAGGGGCAATATTATAGTAGTTATATTCTTGTACATGGGGCAGGATTATAGTAGTTATATTCTTGTACATAGGAGCAGTATTATAGTAGTTATATTCTTGTACATAGGGGGCAGTATTATAGTAGTTATATTCTTGTACATAGGGGGCAGTATTATAGTAGTTATATTCTTGTACATAGGAGCATAGTTAGTAAAGCCGAATAAAGACTTGCGTCCATCAAGTTCGACCTGTTAGTTCTGTAATTGCTAAAGTTGATCCAGAGGAGGGCAAAAACCCCAAATGATTTAGCCAATCTTTACCTGAGGAAAAATTCCCTCCCGACTCTGAAACCAGCAGTCAGAATAAATCCCTGTATCAACCTATTTTATTTTATTTTTAAGTATACGCTGAAATCTGCCTGGTATCTAGAAATGCATCCAGTCCCCGCTTGAACTGGTTTAGTGAATCCGACATTACCGTCTCCTCACTCAGTGAATTCCATATTCTCACTGCTCTTACCGTAAAGAACCCCTTCCTATGCTGGTGCTGAAACCTTTTCTCTTCCAGTCTTAGTGAGTGCCCTCTTGTTACCGTAATATCCCTCCTTTTGAACAAATCCCGGCCAAGGTCTCTATACTGTCCCCTAACATATTTGTACACATTTATTATGTCCCCCCTCAACCTTCTCTTTTCCAGGCTGAATAGTCCTAGTTTTGCCAACCTCTCTGGGTATTGCAGTCCCTCCATTCCCTTTATTAATTTTGTTGCCCTCCTTTGTACCTTTTCAAGCTCATTTATATCCTTTCTATATAGTGGGGCCCATAACTGAGCACAGTATTCCAAGTGTGGTCTGACCAGTGCTTTGTACAGTGGAAGAACAATGTTCTCATCCTTTGCAGCTATACCTCTTCTGATACATCCCATTACCCTGTTTGCCCTTACAGCAGCGGCCTGACTTTGGGCACTCCAATTTAGTTTGCTATCAATCAAGATGCCCAAGTCCTTCTCCATCTCTGAATTCCCCAATGATTTCCCATTCAGTGAGTACTGGTGACTTCCATTTTTCCTTCCCATATGTATGACCTTACATTTCTCCTCGTTAAACCTCATTTGCCATTTAATGCTCCACCTACCCAGCTTATCCAAATCCCTCTGTAGGTCTGCACTGTCCTCTTTTGTATTAATTGATTAATTGTAGTTATATTACTGTACATAGGAGCAGTATTATAGTAGTTATATTCTTGTACATAGGGGGCAGTATTATAGTAGTTATTTTACTGTACATAGGAGCAGTATTATAGTAGTTATATTACTGTACATAGGAGCAGTATTATAGTAGTTATATTCTTGTACATAGGGGGCAGTATTATAGTAGTTATATTACTGTACATAGGGGGCAGTATTATAGTAGTTATATTCTTGTACATAGGAGCAGTATTATAGTAGTTATATTCGTGTACATAGGGGGCAGTATTATAGTAGTTATATTCTTGTACATAGGGGGCAGTATTATAGTAGTTATATTCTTGTACATAGGGGGCAGTATTATAGTAGTTATATTCTTGTACATAGGGGGCAGTATTATAGTAGTTATATTACTGTACATAGGGGGCAGTATTATAGTAGTTATATTCTTGTACATAGGAGCAGTATTATAGTAGTTATATTCGTGTACATAGGGGGCAGTATTATAGTAGTTATATTCTTGTACATAGGGGGCAGTATTATAGTAGTTATATTCTTGTACATAGGGGGCAGTATTATAGTAGTTATATTCTTGTACATAGGGGGCAGTATTATAGTAGTTATATTACTGTACATAGGGGCAGTATTATAGTAGTTATATTCTTGTACATAGAGGGCAGAATTATAGTAATATTCTTGTACATAGGGGGCAGTATTATAGTAGTTATATTCTTGTAGATAGGGGGCAGCATTATAGTAGTTATATTCTTGTACATAGGGGGCAGCATTATAGTAGTTATATTACTGTACATAGGGGCAGTATTATAGTAGTTATATTCTTGTACATAGGAGGCAGTATTATAGTAGTTATATTACTGTACATAGGGGGCAGTATTATAGTAATTATATTACTGTACATAGGGGGCAGTATTATAGTAGTTATATTCTTGTACATAGGGGCAGTATTATAGTAGTTATATTATTGTACATAGGGACAGTATTATAGTAGTTATATTCTTGTACATAGGGGCAGTATTATAGTAGTTATATTATTGTACATAGGGACAGTATTATAGTAGTTATATTCTTGTACACAGAAGCAGTGTTATAGTAGTTATATTCTTGTATAAGGGGCAGAATTATAGTAGTTATATTCTTGTACATAGGGGCAGTATTATAGTAGTTATATTCTTGTACACAGAAGCAGTGTTATAGTAGTTATATTCTTGTATAAGGGGCAGTATTATAGTAGTTATATTCTTGTATAAGGGGCAAAATTATAGTAGTTATATTCTTGTACATAGGGGGCAGTATTATAGTAGTTATATTCTTGTATATAGGGAGCAGTATTGTAGTTATATTCTTGTACATAGGAGCAGTATTATAGTAGTTATATTCTTGTACATAGGAGCAGTATTATAGTAGTTATATTCTTGTACATAGGGGCAGTATTATAGTAGCTATATTCTTGTACATAGGGGCAGTATTATAGTTATATCCTTGTACATAGGGGGCAGTTTTATAGTATGAAAACTGATGAATTCCATCAGGATAGTCTGTAAAAAGCCATAATTTATTGGTACAAAAAAATATATTAATCCAAGACTATCATACGCTCTTCCAAGATGATTACAATGATTAAGGACCTCTGTCTGAAACGCGTTTGCTTTTAATTTTGATTCTTTCTGAGTTGTTGTGGTAGAAGAGCGTTTGATTTTCTTGGACTTATATTTTTTCTACCAATAAATTATGGCATTTACAGAAGATCCTGATGCTGGAATTCATCTGTTTTCATACTAATCCTGTTTGCACCACAAGCATCCGTGCATCGGACCTCCAGATGGGTGAGCTGACATTATCCTTCTCTTTTTCCTCAGTATTATAGTAGTTATATTCTTGCATTCTATGTATGATACTTGTATTATAGTGGTTATATATATAAATTGCCTCTTCAGAGAGGAAGAGGACAGGAACTCTAGCACCATTTATTGGAAGTTCCAATCCTAAAAGTCAATATCGACCCTTTAACGAGTTTTGCCACATGCATTAGGATAAAAGCCAAACCAGATACTCTATTTGCAGACACGTGTTTTGGGGTGTTACCCCTCCTCAGCGCAAAGCAAGAGATCTCATTTGGCTGTATGAAAGGCCTCTGACTGGGATGTAAGGGGTGTAGCGTCTCTTTGTGGAGAGTAACATGTCACTCTCGACAAGGAGAGACGTTACCCCTTAAACTAAAGTGGTTATATCCAAAATCTGTTCTGAGTATGACTGTGGCTACTTTACTGTGTTATAATTTAGAATGTCAATTTTGAGGTATAACTTAGAGTATTCCCATCTCCAAGATCCTTTCCCAATATGTAGTAGGTGTAGTGATAATATTAGCAAATACCTCCAATTAGAAATGTAGTATAGTTCTTCTGATTCGCTTTGTCACTTACCTCATGTGCAGGCATTGCAGTAGCTTAGGTCTCCATGGTTACAACCACAAACAACTAACTGTTACTATGAGTGGTTGTAACCTACAATTACATATTGGGATAGCATCTTGGACATGGAAAAAGTGTCTGGTCTCTATAATTGTGAAGAAAAGTCTAAAGTTCCAGCCAAGCTCCCAAAAAATCATGGAATGAATGATCCCCTTGTTGGCTCCTCAACAATCCAAGCTCCTCTATAGAAGATGGAAATGTATAACAATGGGTAGGAGAATGCCATGTGTACCCACAATTCCCCACATTAGAGACCTGTTTTTAGAGTTGACCTTGTAACATTTCACTCTCATTTACCCCGTAGGTGGCGCCGACATTCATTAGAATACAGTTTATTTCTTTGCTAGGAGCTAGTGACAAGGATGAGGGTACGCCTTCACATTATGGAAGTGCCAGGTATGTTTTGTATTTCATAGAAAAAGTGATAAATAGATGATCAGTAAATCGCTGCATATATAAATCATGTTTCCTTACCCTCGAAAAATTACTCTAAAATGCTGACCACTAGGCGTTTTCATTCTCTATCACCCGCTGTTCACTCCCTGTTTTCAAATGGAATCTGTTAACATCCGATTCATAGGCATGGATTACAGGAAGTGGGGGTCGGTCTTTGCCTCTCTACAGGAAGTGGGGTCGGTCTTTGCCTCTCTACAGGAAGTGGGGGTCGGTCTTTGTCTCTCTACAGGAAGTGGGGTCGGTCTTTGCCTCTCTACTGGAAGTGGGGTCGGTCTTTGCCTCTCTACTGGAAGTGGGGTCGGTCTTTGCCTCTCTACTGGAAGTGGGGTCGGTCTTTGTCTCTCTACAGGAAGTGGGGTCGGTATTTGCCTCTCTACAGGAAGTGGGGGTCGGTCTTTGTCTCTCTGCAGGAAGTGGGCGCTCGATCTTTGTCTCTCTACAGGAAGTGGGGTCGGTCTTTGTCTCTACAGGAAGTGGGGTCGGTCTTTGTCTCTCTACGGGAAGTGGGGTCGGTCTTTGTCTCTCTACGGGAAGTGGGCGCTCAGTCTTTGTCTCTACGGGAAGTGGGCGCTCGGTCTTTGTCTCCTTACGGGAAGTGGGCGCTCGGTCTTTGTCTCCTTACAGGAAGTGGGCGCTCGGTCTTTGTCTCCTTAGGGCAAGTGGGGGCTCTGTCTTTGTCTCCATACGGGAAGTGGGCGCTCTGTCTTTGTCTCCTTACGGGAAGTGGGGGCTCGGTCTTTGTCTCCTTAGGGGAAGTGGAGGCTCTGTCTTTGTCTCCATACGGGAAGTGGGGGCTTGGTCTTTGTCTCCTTACAGGAAGTTGGAGTGGGTCTTTTCCTCTCTATAGGAAGCGAGGGCAGGTGTTTGTTTCTTTACAGGAAGTTGGGTAAAGCCTTGTCTTTGTACAGGAAGTGGGGGAGGGTCTTTGTCTCACTCTAGAAAGTCTGGCTATGGTTTTGCCCTAAACACAAAAAGCAAAGCCACACTAAGAAAAATTAAAATTCACCCAAAAATTTAAGAAAAAAAATTCAAGAAAAAAACACAGCACTTGGATACTACCAGGCAGCCCACCTAATCTAATAGTATGGGCATAACTAATAGGCTGTGAGCCAAATACTGTGCACTACCCAAGTGTGAACAGCGCCCTATGCAAACCTTTTTGTGTGCAATTCAAATACTAAGCAGTCACCCCCTCCATAGTTGTGAGTCTCATCAGTATTTTGCACCTGTATAGCCGCCATCTTTATGTGGGTTTGCTGCACCCTGATAGTGCATTTAGTTCTGAAGATCTGGGCAGGTAAACACTGCTGCCCTTTTTTCTGTGCTATGGTTTTGCCCCCCAACAGAAATTGCACAAGGTCTTTGCCTCCCTAGAGGAAGTTGGGCCGAGTCTTTGCCTCTGTACTGGAAGGTCATTTTCTCAACAGGAAGTTGGACAAAGCCTTGTCCTTTTACAGGAAGTGGGCCAGCTCTCTCTATAGGAAGTAGATGGAGCTTTGTGTCTACAAGAAGTGGGGGTGGGTCTTTTTGGGCGGAGCTTTGTCTTTACAGGAAGTGGAGTGGGTCTTTGTGGGCAGAGCTTTGTCTTTACAGGAAGTGGGGTGGGTCTTTGTGGGCGGAGCTTTGTCTTTACAGGAAGTGGGGTGGGTCTTTGAGGCTGCTCCTGCTTCACTGTCTTATCAAACTGCTTACAAGCATAAGAGATAAGCTCAGCTCAGAGTAGATAAGTCCTTGCACAATGGAGGAACCAATAAATTCTGGGAATTGAGGGAAATAAAGCTCTTGCACCTATCATGCTGGCCGAATGCTGATAAAGTGGATGCCATGTTACTGAGCATGAAAATCATGACAATGCCTTACCATATTAGACCTGTTTGTGCACCAACAGCAGTTTTCCCTTGTTGCGGGCGATGACGTGGCACGACCATGCTTCTCTTCTGGTGTGATGTGTCGGGTCGGGTGCACTGTATTCTCGGTTTAGTGTAAGACGTTAGTGGCAGTGATTAGACGAGCACTGATGAATGCCGTCGGCTCGTCACCGAGGGTCACTTGGGGCTGTTCCATCATGCAGCGTCCTCAGCGCAGCGCCGTCCAGAGTGCACCATGGCGAAGACATTACGCACAATATCAATAAGTCGTCTACTCCGTCGTGGGGGTCCGGCTGGTGACCAGGATGCACAGCGAGGCTGGATTATGTTATCACAGCACAGACACTAAGCATATTCCAGGAACGGCTCCTCTTCCAGTATCCATCACCAGTATTCCCAGCTGCATGCCATGATTTATTCCGCTGTCGGCACTAAAGTAGGAAAACTCTGCTAAACGGAGCCGTCCCGGGACTACATAGGGGCTGCGAAATCTGACTGATGACCAACAGATGTCACCTGGATCTTGCTTTCTGGCAATCGCAGCCTCCCCATACCTTACTGGCCTATTAAAGGGTCTCTTATGTGTCTGGTGCTGAAAATATGTCTTATATTCTAGGTTCTTCAAAGTAGCCACCTTTTGCTTTGATGACTGCTTTGCACACTCTTGGCATTCTCTTGATGATCTTCAAGAGGTAGTCACCGGAAATGGTTTTCACTTCACAGGTGTGCCCTGTCAGGTTTAATAAGTGGGATTTCTTGCCTTATAAATGGGGTTGGGACCATCAGTTGTGTTGTGCAGAAGTCAGATGGATACACAGCTGATAGTCCTACTGAATAGACTGTTAGAATTTGTATTATGGCAAGAAAAAAGCAGATAAGTAAAAAAAATGAGTGGCCATCATTACTTTAAGAAATGAAGGTCAGTCAGTCCAAAAAATTGAGCAAACTTTGAAAGTGTCCCCAAGTGCAGTTGCAAAAACCATCAAGCGCTACAAAGAAACTGGCTCACATGAGGACCGCCCCAGGAAAGGAAGACCAAGAGTCACCTCTGCTTCTGAGGATAAGTTTATCCGAGTCACCAGCCTCAGAAATCGCAGGTTAACAGCAGCTCAGATTAGAGACCAGGTCAATGCCACACAGAGTTCTAGCAGCAGACACATCTCTTCAACAACTGTTAAGAGGAGACTTTGTGCAGCAGGCCTTCATGGTAAAATAGCTGCTATGAAACCATTGCTAAGGACAGGCAACAAGCAGAAGAGACTTGTTTGGGCTAAAGAACACAAGGAATGGACATTAGACCAGTGGAAATCTGTCCTTTGTCTGATGAGTCCAAATTTGAGATCTTTGGTTCCAACCACCGTGTCTTTGTGCGACGCAGAAAAGGTGAACGGATGGACTCTACATGCCTGGTTCCCACCGTGAAGCATGGAGGAGGAGGTGTGATGGTGTGGGGGTGCTTTGCTGGTGACACTGTTGGGGATTTATTCAAAATTGAAGGCATACTGAACCAGCATGGCTACCACAGCATCTTGCAGCAGCATGCTATTCCATCCGGTTTGCGTTTAGTTGGACCATCATTTATTTTTCAACAGGACAATGACCCCAAACACACCTCCAGGCTGTGTAAGGGCTATTTGACCAAGAGGGAGAGTGATGGGGTGCTACGCCAGATGACCTGGCCTCCACAGTCACCAGACCTGAACCCAATCGAGATGGTTTGGGGTGAGCTGGACCGCAGAGTGAAGGCCAAAGGGCCAACAAGTGCTAAGCATCTCTGGGAACTCCTTCAAGATTGTTGGAAGACCATTTCCAGTGACTACCTCTTGAAGCTCATCAAGAGAATGCCAAGAGTGTGCAAAGCAGTCATCAAAGCAAAAGGTGGCTACTTTGAAGAACCTAGAATATAAGACATATTTTCAGTTGTTTCACACTTTTTTGTTAAGTATATAATTCCACATGTGATAATTCATAGTTTTGATGCCTTCAGTGTGAATGTACAATTTTCATAGTCATGAAAATACAGAAAAATCTTTAAATGAGAAGGTGTGTCCAAACTTTTGGTCTGTACTGTATATAATACTACACCTTTCCCCAGACACAGCCTGTGATGTCCAAATAGCACGAGACATTGCCCATCTAGTGCCATACAGAACCGAACGTGCCCACATAGTGCCCGGCAGCATCCACATAAGTACCACTGTCTCTATGTATAGGGGCTGAAGCGTTGTCTGCCTCCTGCAGGAGCGCTATTGTGCAGACTTTCTTCCCATGATGCATTGCTTGTTTGAGATTAACAGGTGTTGGCAGTGCACCGTGGGAAAAAGTATACAGCGTAACTCCTCTTGTGCCACCTATGAGTATGGATAGTGACTTACAGGGTTCCTACCTATAGGTGGCACTGGTGTTTTCTTCCCATAGGGAGAGCTAATTTGCATTCTTCATTTCCCATGGTGCATTGCTTGCACACACCAGCTGCATCTCCTTGATGAGACCCAGTACCTGCCTCCCAGAGCTGCGTCAAAGGCCTCTCATTCTGCCAACCGGTGTCCTATGGATGGAAGGCAAGAACCCCGAAAAGCCTCAGTGAGTATATAGATGACATAGCGGATGGTGGGAGTTATCTCTCCTCCATCATCGTGTGACACATTTTTGAAGTATGATGGTGGTCCGGAGTCTCTGTAATTTCATTACTGTGCCGAGTCTTGATGGATGACCCCCCCCCCAGAAGTAGACTGGAGTAATCCCCCCAGTGTACAGAGGTCTGGGAGACCCATCATCACTATCTCTGTGCTCAGCCTTGTTTCACACCGCCCTCTGGTGGTGAGCTTGGGAATGACACATTACACATCCTGCACCCACTGGTGCCTGGTGGAATAACCCTCTGCCGACCAGAAATGGATGAGAATCTGTGGGATAAAGACGAGTTATTTATTAGAAGCGTTACATTTACCCCACGATAATCCTCCGCATCTTGGGGCCTTATTATTGCAAAGCCGTTACATAGCGTTAGAGCGCCCCCTACACACATCACACATTACAATCTCATCTCTTGTTTTATAGCCCAAGACCATGTGATCTCTTCAGCTTACTGGATCAAGTCTGTGCAGCATGGAGAGGCACTGTGCTGTACAGCCGAGAGCACCTTGTGATCCAGTGACCCGGGCCCCTCAGACAAGATGACTAGCAGTTGGCAGGCAACCTGAGGCTGCTCTAAGGCCAGGTTCACACTTAGGGTCTGAACCTCTGATCGTATAGTAGGTGCAGTCCAAGCTATGGAACATGGGGGCAGTGCAGCATCTCATCTGCAGGCTTTGGTTGTCTCCTCCCTGATGTCCTCCATTCTCCGGAGTGTATACAGCTTGGTAACAGTCCATGTGTAAGTACCATCATAGCGAGGTAAGTCCAGTTATCTTTATACAGCAGAATCCACAGCGCCCTCTCCTGGTCATGAGCCTTTTTGCTTGCAAACAATCCTGAAACAAAAAATGTTTTATTTTAGATTAGTCAATGACATGCACCGGGTACCAATTCCTCCAATACAGCAAACAAGTTGGTGTATGCAAGTCCATGGCAGCACATATACAATGCAGCCACCACTAGAGGGAGCTAACTGTATACTGGTGGACATCAAACTCAATATTAGCTCAGTATAGAGCAAGCTCCAGAGCTCCCTCTAGTGGTGGCTGCGGCCTCAGAGAATTGTGTGCATGTGTATATATATATATATGTATGTGTGTGTGTGTATGTGTATATATATATATATATGTGTACGTGTGTGTATAATATATATATATATATAATGTATGTGTGTGTACGTGTGTGTGTGTGTGTATATATATATATATATATATAATATATGTCATACTTAATGTCTGTGTGACATAAGACATCCCATCTGGATCAGTAATGGTCTCTGCCCAACAGCATGTAAGGGCCAGAGCAAGCAGGTGAAAGAAGGTGCTCTGGTCAGATGAGACCAAAGGAGAATATTTTGGAATAAATAGAAAACGCTATGTGTGGTGGAAAACTAACATTGTACATCACCATGAAAACAACATCCCCACTGTCACACATGATGGCATCCTGCTGTAGGGAGGCTTTTCTTCAGCAGGGACAGGAAAGCTGGTCAGAGTTGATGGGAAGATGGATGGCGCGAAATACAGGGCAATCCTGGAGGAAAATCTGTTAGAGACAGTAAAAAACTTGAGACTGGGAAGTAGGTTCACCTTCCGGCAGGACAACGACCCTAAACATCCTGCCAGAGCTACAATGGATGGTTTAGATCAGAGCATATTCATGTGTGTGAACACAGTCCAGACCTAAATTGCAGCAAAAGATGGTTCTACAAAGTATTGACTCAGGGGGCAGAATACAAAGGCACGTCACAATTTTCAGATTTGTATTTTTAAAATAATTAGAAAACCATCTATCATTTCCTTTACAACCACAAATTTAGCAAGTATTTTTGAAGTGTAATGTGAAAAAATGTGGAAAAGTTTACGGGATATGAATACTTTTTCAAAGCTTTGTGTGTGTGTGTGTGTGTGTGTGTATATACACGTGTAATTGTGTATGCTTATATGTGTGTATATACATATCTTTACATGTGTGTCTACATACACATTACAATATATGAATGTCCCAGTAGTGATGCATTGTATAGTCTGTATATACATATATTTACCTCTGTGTTTATACAATGTGTGTATATATAGTGTATAGCGTGTAGTGTATGTGTATATATAATGTGTGTGTGTGTATATATATATATACATATATTTACCTGTGTTTTTATACGAGGGTCAGTCAATAAGTAATGCCTCCTATTTTTTTTCTCCTTTTAATTGGCAAGAAATTCAAATACAATTACATAGGTTGAAAACCACAACATTAACGAGTAATTTGTCACTTTTGAATATAATCTCCATCCATTTCCACAGTCTTGGTCCACCGTTTAACAAGGGCATGTATTCCAGCATGGTAGAAAGCATTCTTGGGACCCACCGTGCACAAACTTTTCTGTATCCCAGTTGTCCAATAATTGTCATCACACTGCTTTACTGAGGCAGATAATGGCACACACTTCATCTGCAGTCACCCGGCGGTCACCACCAATGATGTCATCGACTCGCTGAATGTTGCTTGGAGTCACTGCGGTTACTGGCCTGCCACTCCGCATTTTGTCAGCCAACGGTGATGGCCCTTCAGCTGTGTTACAGCGACGAACCCATCGTCTAACATCCACTGTTGCGTCACTGTACACATTTTTCAGTCTCTCATGAATTTGAATGGGTGTTTCACCTTCTGCAAGAATTCAATCACAGAACGTTGTCTAAGACGAACATCGATGTCAGCCATTTTGCAAACGGATACAGTCCTGCCACCTGTTGGTGCAGGAAGTTGCAATTACTGTGGATTGGAGAAGAAGGTTTGAGAAATTGTGCCAAATTCGAATATTTAACATAACTACCTTATTTAAGGAGAAAAAAATAGGAGGCATTACTTATTGACTGACCCTCGTATAATGTGTGTGTATATACAGTATATCGTGTATATATACATATCTTTACATGTCTATATACACATTACACTGTACAGTATATGACTGTCCCGCCCTATACACTGCAGGACGTGCCGCCACGTACTGTTCGTTCCGTCATTATGAGGCGATTACAGGGTGAGGGCAGCAGGGGGCGGTGTGGCATTGAGCCTCTGTGCTGTTATCAGCTGCTCCTTCCTCCCATACCCCCCTGCTGCTGGGCAGAGGCCATTACTGATCCAGATGGGGGCGCTATGTCACAGACATTGTACAGGGCCGTAACTACAACCGGGGCAGCCGGGGCACTGCCCTGGGGCCCCAACCACCCAAGGGGCCCCAAACTGATGGAAAAAAATAGTATTTTAATACTTTAATTTCTCATAAAATACCCAGCTCCTATATTCCTGTCAGACAATGTCACCCGGAGGACAGGAGAGACTATCATTTCAATAATTTCCAGGAGCTCTGCCAGCTGTCAATGAATGGAAACCTGCACTGGCCTGGAGAGTCTCATAGCACAAGATGTGTAACATTATGTTAGTCTGGAGATCACAGAGAGTTGGTAAGGCACAGTGCACACTGACTGTAACAGACTCTCAGCATCATTGAGAGGAGACAGGCTCAGCAGACACAAACTGTGAGAAGCCCGGCTGCTACTTAATAAACATATACAGTTATTTGAAAATTGTGCAATATTTGGAATTATTCACCTTATTCATTTTCCAAACATATTCACTGAATATTTAACTTCTAAAACTTGCATCATAAACCGCAAAATCTATTAGGCTGTGTGCACACGATGCGTTTTTCATGCATTTATGCTGCGGAATTTCCGCAGCGGAAACGCATCAAAAACGCATGGTAATCCGCCCCCCATAGTCCCCAATGGCATTCTGCAATGTCAATGCACATGCTGCGGATTTTTCCGCAGCGTTTCTGCAGCGCTCATAAATCCGCAGCATGTTCATTAATTTTGCGGAAGCGCCGCCATTGACTTGCATTGAGACGCATAGAATCCGTGTCTGTACATTTGTACAAGCGGATTTTATGCGTCTCAATGTGCGGATGGTACCCAGGTCTGGAGAAGAGAAGACTCTCATCCAGACCTGGGCACCATTGTACCTGTGAAAAAAAGAATAAAATAACAAATAAAGTTTATATTCACCTGTCCGGCGGCCCCTGCAGTGCTTACCTTCCAGGACCTGAGATGACGTCGCGGTCATGTGACCGCAGGCTGTCTCGCGAGATGCCGGCAAGCCAGGAAGGAACCAGGATGGAGCGCGACAGCTCACGCGGCGGGGGATCAGGGGTAAGTATAGCTTTATTTTTTACCATTCTTTTACGGTCACACTATATAAATCCATGCCGGTTGCATGGATTTATATAGTGTGACCTAGTTGTCAAGCACTTTCCAAGTGATGCTAAAATCGCCTGGAAAGCGCTTGTCAATCCGCACGCGGAAACGCATGTGAATAACGCTTCAAATCCGCATGTATTTGGCAGGAAAAACGCATGTACAATCTGCATGCGTTTTTTCTGCCAGGGAGATGCAGAAATGCTGCAGACATTTTCTGCTTCATTTCTGCATCGTGGCCACATAGCCTCAAGGTCTTGCGGAGCGTGGTGAAGCCGGTGTGCTGTATACAGCAATGCGCAGCAGCTTCACCACGTTCCGCACAACCTCTAGTGATTGAAATGTTGAGGGGCCCCACTATGAAGTTTTGCCCCGGGGCCCCGAAGCTTATAGTTACGGCACTGACATTGTAGTGCACGGGCCTCCAACCTGCTGCAAAACTATATCTTCCAGCAGACATGGCCTATTGCAGGATGCCTGGGAGGGATGCTAGGAGTTGTAGTTTTGCGTCAGCTGCAGAGCACTCATTATGGCAGTGCAAATATTCAGTTAGTTCCCATGAATATGTGTGTTATGATTTAAGGGGTTTTCCAGACATAAGCTAGTGATGACCTGTCCTTAGATCAGAGCAGTGGGGATCGCAGACCCGGCACTCTCGCAGATCCGCTGTTTGCCGGTCCAAATAGTGCATGGATCCAAACAGTGCAGCGCCATACACAGCGTAGTGGCTGTTCTCGGTACTGCAGCTCAGATCACATTCACTTTAATAGGAGTGGAGCTGCAGTACCGGAAACAGCCACTGTGTGGTGCATGGAGCTGCTCTGTGCTCAGTGTACATCTGGCTGACCATGGAGCTGATAACATCTAATCAGTGGGGTTGTCGGGTGTTGGACCCCCACCAATCTGATCTAAGGATAGGTGGTCACTATCTTAAGGCTGGAGAACCCCTTTAAACACATAAGAAAAGATTGATCAAGGCACCACAGACACTGTACTCCGCCTGCACCATCTGTATGGGCCCCTCAGCACTTTTTCTGTTTACAACTCTTTTAAAGGGACAGTACAGGAATTAAAATAAAAATCATGTCTGCCAGAAATCTGTCCAGGGGTTGTGTAATTCATTGCCAGTCAGTTCTATTGAAGTGAGTAGGTGCTGAGCGGTAACACCACATCCAACCTGTGGACAGATGTGAAAAAAGCAGCCATGTTCTTCCTTAATCCTGGACAAAGTAGAAAGAAGTGTGTACATTTATAGGAGTCAATACTAGGGGCATTGTGTATGAAAAAAATGTCCTGTGCCGCCATATGCTGCTATGTTTGTGCCACCATTCTTTTCACTGCAGGTATAGCACACAGTCAGTTTGTAATGACGGACTAGCAGATGTAGAGAGCAGAGAAAATGGTGGTGATGACGGCGTGCATAATTTCCATGAGAAACCTGTGACTATACCGCCATGTGCCAGTGCCCGTATACTGCTGCCGGGACGGAAGCTGGTGGATTTGGTCCATGTCCTCCCTGAGGAGACGGGCTCCTGGCTTCTCCTGCCAGTGATGTGGACACAGTGAGTACGTGGTGTGTGCCTGCGATCGTGTCCGTGGCCTTAAAACATGCATCTGCTTTTGTAACCTGTTGTTTGTGGCTCCAATACATCTTAAAAAAAAAAAAAAAAAGCTTTGTATGCAGCTACTGTGCTGAACTATGCGTTGCTATGGCTACAGACTAGAGACAAACCCTCTGTAATCAGATCCTGGCATCACATCTTAGGGCGCTTTCACATTGCACTTACCCTCACATTCATTGGTCCCGTCGGGGCTTGCACCTAAACGCCCCCCTCTCCCGCAAAACGGGATTTTGACGTATGCTGCACAGGGCCATAGACTATAATGGTGCTGACAGAGCGAGCATGACCTCTGCCGTGCATCATTTTTTTGCATGTACACCTACTGGAGGAGGACATTCAGACGTAGTAGACTTGGTATTGCAGGGGGTTCGGACGTAACCCCCGACAGGGCCACCGAGCAATGTGAAAGCGTCCTTACTCCTCTGCATCTATAGGGAAGTAACAGGATCTGACTACACTGGGGTTGTTTGTAGTCTGTATCCATAGAAACGCATAACTACATAGGAGCTGTATACAGAAAAATGTCGTTTGTTTATTTAGATGCAGTATAGCTGAGCTGTTCCTATATATATGGTGTAGGAGGGGGTTCTGCTCTCGGGACGGACCCTACGTAGCAGGAGGATGGGGGGGGGGGTCTCGGCTCAGCACATCTGGGCTTCCCCTATTGTAGTTTATAGATCGGGAAACATTTGTATAAAAAATATATATATCCGTGTGCTATGTGTATATAGATGTGTATGTTGTATTTGTACATTCATATGTGTATATACATACTGCACACACACATGTATATACAAACATAAATATCACACACATGTATTCATATTTGTGTGTGCTGTATATACGTATACAATAAATGTAATGTGACGGGGGTCTGTTAGCCCAGGGCTTCACTTTGACTAAAATCATCCCAGGGATTTAATCTGACTGCCAGATTGGTGTCGGGAAGTGAATTTTTCCTCAATGATGTAAATTGGCCTATACAGCATGTTTTTTTTTTGCCTTCCCCTGGATCAACGCTGCGGAATAGCTGCAGTGCATAAGAAATAGGCTGAACTGGATGGATGCTTGTCTTTTTTCGGCCTTATAAACTATGTAATCCCTGAGTGTGAGGGTCCCATAGGTGGCACCCCGATGTATAAAGCCAAGCAGATCCTGTGGATCTGAATTAGGAATGCTCCTCTAAAGGAGGCCCCCATAATAACATGGGGGAGACATACACAACACAGCTTCAGAAAATATCGGCGGTGCTGCGTCTCCTTCCCCAGGACAATAACCAGGGAGAGGGGGAGACAAGTTGTGCACCCCCTGCTTTGAGGCAATAAAAAAAAAGTCACATAACCTGTTAAAGGGGCTGAACCTTAAATGCCAGTCATCACCTGACAAGTGTAGATGAGGTGATCACTTGCTGAACGCCAGAGAGCAGCACTGATCCAGAGAGCGATGCTCTGGAGCACCCTGTGGAGCAATGGTCCCACGTACGTGCCATCACTCACTGTCACTGGGACTGCTGGTGGGGTCAGCTGCTGATCTCCAGAGCTTCGCTCTCAGAATTGTGGGGGTCCTCGCATTATCCCGACCTGTGGAACAACCCCCTTTAAGCAGCATGACAAGTACTTTGTGCTTCAGTACAGAGCTGACATCGATGCGCTGTGACGCCGTGTCCTGCCATGGCCGAGGTATTATTTTATACCTGCTGAAATCATTGACCCCCATTTTATTTTGACCCTGTTCCTTCTGAATGACACCTAGTTGGCATTTTCCTGGCGCTCACCCCATAAACATCTTATAAGAAGACACCAGACAAGTGATGACCTTTTTCAATGTGCCTCATCAAAAGCTAAAAGTGCCCTTTTGCCCCCATCAGAAGTGGATACCCCCTAGCGTGAAAGCTGCCCAGATCCCCAGCAGAGGAGGACATCCCTGTAGGATTTCCTTTCTGAGCGCATTAACTCTTCCATTACTGCCCCTATGGAGAGTAGTTTTGGGTGTTGTCTGAATGATCTGTGCATCTGGTGTTCTATTCAGGGATGGATCCTGATGGAGAGGACCGGAGCTCCGCACAGAGGTACCGGCGGCCACCATTCACCCCCCATAGGGCGACAGTGTACATCAGAGGTTACTAGTCTCGTTAGTCAGCGGGGTCAGTATTAATGAGCGCAGACAATAAAGAATAAAAAGAAAGGATTTTATTTTACAGTAGAACAATTAATGTTTAGTGCAAGGAAGAAACAATAATGACGGGACATGCAGAAGAAGCCGTAACACCGGGGACAGCAGGAGGGTTACATAGGGGGGGATGCTCGTCACGTTATGTGCGGGGTTAATGAAGGTAGCAAAGGGCAAAACACAAACTAGAGAAAAACCCCAGTCATTCCCACAAGTGGCACCAGTCAGAGCCCCCCACCCACCATTATAACAATCCCTGTAACAGCGCCCCAATATCAAAAGTTCTACTAAATACTCCCACATCAGATAAAAAGACATGATGTGCAGAGACCACTAGACAGACTACGAGCTGCCTTGTAAAGGGTTAACCCAGTGGGCACAGAGACCACCTACTACAGGTGGCAGACCCAGGAGCAGTGCAATACTGACAGCCACTTATCCTCAGTCACAGGAATAGAGCAGCTCCAGAGAATAAGACTGAGCTGCAATACCAGACACAGCCTATGGATGAGAGGGGCGCTGTGTTTCCACTTTTCCTGGGTATTTTAGAGATGCCTTTCCTTGTCTCATGATTTGTGCACTTTCATTTAATTCATTTTCCTTCAGCATAAAAAATATCTATTTACAAGTGATACAATAAGACGTCACCCCGGTCAGGCCAGGATTAGTCAGATCGTAGATGTCCCCACCCACCACAATACCTGTTTCTGCGGGGTCCCCATATACCATCAGAAGTGGGCGAGACTTGGAGGAGAGAGACCACCCACTGCATCACCCCATCTCAGCACCTTCATATATACAGAAAGCAAGGTGGCATCCCCCTATCTGGAGCTGTGATAGCTGCCAGTGGTTAGGACCACCTCTGAGACCTCAGACCATCCACCTGGTGAGAGTTACTGGAAAGGGAGAAAGGTATTTCCAAAAGTGAAAACATATTGTTGCAGTCTTCCCAAAACCAGCGCCACCCTGGTCCACAGGTCATGTCAGGTATTACAGCTCAACCTCATTCACTCCAATGGAGCCGAGCTGCAATTCTAGAAACACATGGACAATGGTCGCCCTGTTTCTGGAAGAAGGCAGCTATGTCTGTATAATCCTCTTCATGGAAATGATTTGCTGTGGTTTTTCTGTAGTGGATGACTGTTTTGGTTGCATTGCAGACTTTTTACGCAGCGAGTGGGTGATCCACAATGCAGTGATTTTCTGCACAGAAATCCACCAGGGAAGGTTTCCTACATGTCAGGGGACGTGCACGGCTTAGTGGACAGAACACAGATGATGGAGAGGAGACCATAAGGAACGTGTAGCAACGTGGACCAGACACGGATTATCTACATTCACACTTCATACACACGCGCCCTCTGTACGGAGGTATACGGTAGTGTTCACACTGTATATAAGTTAGGGCTGCCAAAGACGGCTGTAGTGCGGGCACATCAGGGTCACTGTCCTGAGCCCGGGTTAATACCAGCAGGGGGCAGAAGGGCTTATCATTAGAAAAATAAAATAAAGATGGAAGTGAAATACTGTGATCTCACTACTCAGGGAGGCCGGACAGGACCTCCCCAAGGTGACCGCTCCGAGGTGACAGCCCCAAGACCGCTCCCCATCTACCCCCAACGTCAGGGCGAGAAGTGGTGAACAATCCCTTCAGTTGGTGAGCACTGACTTTGGCAAGAAGGGCTCCTTGTGTAATGGCGTCTGGCTGCTGATGGACAGGACGGGCTCAGGTGTCCGCGGGAGGCTGTACAAGTACACAGCACCTATGACCAGTCCAGCACCCAGAGCAAAGGGCAGGTCCACGTGGAATCCAAAGAGGTGGACCGAAACGGCTGTGGACACCACGATGGACAGCGACGTGGCAAAGCCTTTCAAGATGTTGTCTGCGTATTTCACCACCACGGCCACGAGAAGGCCACCGAAGGCCTGATTGAAGATGACGCACCACACCAGGGGAGTGTAGCCGTAAAAGAAGCCACGTTCGGCCATTGCCACTCCATCTTGCTGCCACATGGCCAGGAGTCCCAATGCTGTACCGAAAATGCCAAGCTGAACGTTGCGCAACCACACAGAAGCAGAGCTGCCCTTAAGGATGCGCTCAAAGTACACGCCTGCGAAACCTGAGGACAGACAGGACACCGCCACCGCGATCAGGCCCACGATGTAGTTCTGACCGCTCACTGCCACGCTTTCCTTCCCACCAGACTGCTCAGACTGTACGATGGCAACTCCGATGAAGAGGATGATGAGGGAGCCCCACTGCAGCCTAGACAGGCTCTTCCTCAGAAGCAGCACGGAGAACAGGGCGGTGGTCAGGATCTTCAGCTGATACGTGACCTGAAGCACGAGAGAAGAAGAAATGTGACTGCAGGAAAACGGGACCGACAGAAGGAGCAGAAATGTGAGTGCAGGAGGACGAGGAGCAGACAGGAGGAGCAGAAATGTGAGTGCAGGAGGACGAGGAGCAGACAGGAGGAGCAGAAATGTGAGTGCAGGAGGACGAGGAGCAGACAGGAGGAGCAGAAATGTGAGTGCAGGAGGACGAGGAGCAGACAGGAGGAGCAGAAATGTGAGTGCAGGAGGATGAGGAGCAGACAGGAGGAGCAGAAATGTGAGTGCAGGAGGATGAGGAGCAGACAGGAGGAGCAGAAATGTGACCGCAGGAGGACGAGGAGCAGACAGGAGGAGCAGAAATGTGACCGCAGGAGGACGAGGAGCAGACAGAAGGAGCAGAAATGTGACCGCAGGAGGACGAGGAGCAGACAGGAGGAGCAGAAATGTGACCGCAGGAGGACGAGGAGCAGACAGAAGGAGCAGAAATGTGAGCGCAGGAGGAGCAGAAATGTGACCGCAGGAGGACGAGGAGCCGACAGGAGGAGCAGAAATGTGACCGCAGGAGGACGAGGAGCCGACAGGAGGAGCAGAAATGTGACCGCAGGAGGACGAGGAGCCGACAGGAGGAGCAGAAATGTGACCGCAGGAGGACGAGGAGCCGACAGGAGGAGCAGAAATGTGACCGCAGGAGGACGAGGAGCAGAAATGTGGCTGCAGGAGGACGAGGAGCCGACAGGAGGAGCAGAAATGTGGCTGCAGGAGGACGAGGAGCCGACAGGAGGAGCAGAAATGTGAGTGCAGGAGGACGAGGAGCCGACAGGAGGAGCAGAAATGTGAGTGCAGGAGGACGAGGAGCAGACAGGAGGAGCAGAAATGTGACCGCAGGAGGACGAGGAGCAGACAGGAGGAGCAGAAATGTGACCGCAGGAGGACGAGGAGCAGACAGAAGGAGCAGAAATGTGAGCGCAGGAGGACGAGGAGCAGACAGGAGGAGCAGAAATGTGAGTGCAGGAGGACGAGGAGCAGACAGGAGGAGCAGAAATGTGACCGCAGGAGGACGAGGAGCCGACAGGAGGAGCAGAAATGTGACCGCAGGAGGACGAGGAGCCGACAGGAGGAGCAGAAATGTGACCGCAGGAGGACGAGGAGCAGAAATGTGGCTGCAGGAGGACGAGGAGCCGACAGGAGGAGCAGAAATGTGGCTGCAGGAGGACGAGGAGCCGACAGGAGGAGCAGAAATGTGACCGCAGGAGGACGAGGAGCCGACAGGAGGAGCAGAAATGTGACCGCAGGAGGACGAGGAGCAGACAGGAGGAGCAGAAATGTGACCGCAGGAGGACGAGGAGCAGACAGAAGGAGCAGAAATGTGAGCGCAGGAGGAGCAGAAATGTGGCTGCAGGAGGACGAGGAGCCGACAGGAGGAGCAGAAATGTGAGTGCAGGAGGACGAGGAGCCGACAGGAGGAGCAGAAATGTGACCGCAGGAGGACGAGGAGCAGAAATGTGACCGCAGGAGGACGAGGAGCAGAAATGTGACCGCAGGAGGAGCAGAAATGTGACCGCAGGAGGACGAGGAGCAGAAACGTGACCGCAGGAGGACGAGGAGCCGACAGGAGGAGCAGAAATGTGACCGCAGGAGGACGAGGAGCAGACAGGAGGAGCAGAAATGTGACCGCAGGAGGACGAGGAGCAGACAGGAGGAGCAGAAATGTGACCGCAGGAGGACGAGGAGCAGACAGAAGGAGCAGAAATGTGAGCGCAGGAGGAGCAGAAATGTGGCTGCAGGAGGACGAGGAGCCGACAGGAGGAGCAGAAATGTGAGTGCAGGAGGACGAGGAGCCGACAGGAGGAGCAGAAATGTGACCGCAGGAGGACGAGGAGCAGAAATGTGACCGCAGGAGGACGAGGAGCAGAAATGTGACCGCAGGAGGACGAGGAGCAGAAATGTGACCGCAGGAGGAGCAGAAATGTGACCGCAGGAGGACGAGGAGCAGAAACGTGACCGCAGGAGGACGAGGAGCCGACAGGAGGAGCAGAAATGTGACCGCAGGAGGACGAGGAGCAGACAGGAGGAGCAGAAATGTGACCGCAGGAGGACGAGGAGCAGAAATGTGAGTGAAGGAGGACGAGGAGCCGACAGAAGGAGCAGAAATGTGACTGCAGGAGGACGAGGAGCCGACAGGAGGAGCAGAAATGTGAGTGCAGGAGGACGAGGAGCCGACAGAAGGAGCAGAAATGTGGCTGCAGGAGGACGAGGAGCAGAAATGTGAGTGCAGGAGGAGCAGAAATGTGAGTGCAGGAGGAGCAGAAATGTGAGTGCAGGAGGAGCAGAAATGTGAGTGCAGGAGGAGCAGAAATGTGAGTGCAGGAGGAGCAGAAATGTGAGTGCAAGAGGAGCAGAAATGTGAGTGCAGGAGGACGAGGAGCCGACAGGAGGAGCAGAAATGTGACCGCAGGAGAACGTGGAGCCGACAGGAGGAGCAGAAATGTGACCGCAGGAGGACGAGGAGCCGACAGGAGGAGCAGAAATGTGGCTGCAGGAGAACGAGGAGCCGACAGGAGGAGCAGAAATGTGAGTGCAGGAGGACGAAGAGCCGACAGGAGGAGCAGAAATGTGAGTGCAGGAGGACGAGGAGCCGACAGAAGGAGCAAAAATGTGAGTGCAGGAGGACGAGGAACCGACAGGAGGAGCAGAAATGTGACCGCAGGAGGACGAGGAGCCGACAGGAGGAGCAGAAATGTGACCGCAGGAGGACGAGGAGCCGACAGGAGGAGCAGAAATGTGGCTGCAGGAGAACGAGGAGCCGACAGGAGGAGCAGAAATGTGAGTGCAGGAGGACGAGGAGCCGACAGGAGGAGCAGAAATGTGAGTGCAGGAGGACGAGGAGCCGACAGGAGGAGCAGAAATGTGACCGCAGGAGGACGAGGAGCCGACAGGAGGAGCAGAAATGTGACCGCAGGAGGACGAGGAGCAGAAATGTGGCTGCAGGAGAACGAGGAGCCAACAGAAGGAGCAGAAATGTGGCTGCAGGAGAACGAGGAGCCGACAGGAGGAGCAGAAATGTGAGTGCAGGAGGACGAGGAGCCGACAGGAGGAGCAGAAATGTGACCGCAGGATGACGAGGAGCAGAAATGTGACCGCAGGAGGACGAGGAGCAGAAATGTGACCGCAGGAGGACGAGGAGCAGAAATGTGACCGCAGGAGGACAAGGAGCAGAAATGTGAGTGAAGGAGGACGAGGAGCCGAAATGTGAGTGAAGGAGGACGAGGAGCCGACAGGAGGAACAGAAATGTGAGTGCAGGAGGACGAGGAGCCGACAGAAGGAGCAGAAATGTGACCGCAGGAGGACGAGGAGCCGACAGGAGGAGCAGAAATGTGACCGCAGGAGGACGAGGAGCCGACAGGAGGAGCAGAAATGTGAGTGCAGGAGGACGAGGAGCCGACAGGAGGAGCAGAAATGTGAGTGCAGGAGGACGAGGAGCCGACAGAAGGAGCAGAAATGTGACCGCAGGAGGACGAGGAGCCGACAGGAGGAGCAGAAATGTGACCGCAGGAGGACGAGGAGCCGACAGGAGGAGCAGAAATGTGACCGCAGGAGGACGAGGAGCCGACAGGAGGAGCAGAAATGTGAGTGCAGGAGGACGAGGAGCCGACAGGAGGAGCAGAAATGTGAGTGCAGGAGGACGAGGAGCCGACAGAAGGAGCAGAAATGTGGCTGCAGGAGGACGAGGAGCCGACAGGAGGAGCAGAAATGTGAGTGCAGGAGGACAAGGAGCCGACAGGAGGAGCAGAAATGTGGCCGCAGGAGGACGAGGAGCCGACAGGAGGAGCAGAAATGTGGCCGCAGGAGGACGAGGAGCCGACAGGAGGAGCAGAAATGTGGCCGCAGGAGGACGAGGAGCCGACAGGAGGAGCAGAAATGTGAGTGCAGGAGGACGAGGAGCAGAAATGTGACTGCAGGAGGACGAGGAGCCGACAGGAGGAGCAGAAATGTGAGTGCAGGAGGACGAGGAGCCGACAGGAGGAGCAGAAATGTGGCTGCAGGAGGACGAGGAGCCGACAGAAGGAGCAGAAATGTGAGTGCAGGAGGACAAGGAGCCGACAGGAGGAGCAGAAATGTGGCCGCAGGAGGACGAGAAGCCGACAGGAGGAGCAGAAATGTGGCCGCAGGAGGACGAGGAGCCGACAGGAGGAGCAGAAATGTGAGTGCAGGAGGACGAGGAGCAGAAATGTGACCGCAGGAGGACGAGGAGCAGAAATGTGACCGCAGGAGGACGAGGAGCAGACAGGAGGAGCAGAAATGTGAGTGCAGGAGGACGAGGAGCCGACAGAAGGAGCAGAAATGTGGCTGCAGGAGGACGAGGAGCAGACAGGAGGAGCAGAAATGTGGCTGCAGGAGGACGAGGAGCCGACAGGAGGAGCAGAAATGTGAGTGCAGGAGGACAAGGAGCCGACAGGAGGAGCAGAAATGTGGCCGCAGGAGGATGAGGAGCCGACAGGAGGAGCAGAAATGTGGCCGCAGGAGGACGAGGAGCCGACAGGAGGAGCAGAAATGTGGCCGCAGGAGGACGAGGAGCCGACAGGAGGAGCAGAAATGTGACCGCAGGAGGACGAGGAGCCGACAGGAGGAGCAGAAATGTGACCGCAGGAGGACAAGGAGCCGACAGGAGGAGCAGAAATGTGACCGCAGGAGGACGAGGAGCCGACAGGAGGAGCAGAAATGTGACCGCAGGAGGACGAGGAGCCGACAGGAGGAGCAGAAATGTGACCGCAGGAGGACGAGGAGCAGAAATGTTATCAGCTCTGCATTCAGATGTGGCAAATGGCCAGAGTTTCGGGGTTAGCGGAGCTGGGACTGGAGGAAGTTTGTGGCTTTGACAGGTGATTCACGTCACCAGGAGATTAAATGTGCAAAACAATGTGGACTATTGTTACCCTTTCCATCTCCAGAGACATAAGGAACGCCTCACCTGATTGTGCTGGGCTTAGGGGCACACCCGACTGCACCTGCTGAAATCCGGTGGCCCATTAAAGGGACCTGTCACGTTGGACACGTGTCTGATCTGTGGACAGCAGGGTACGGAGGAGAAGCTGAGCAGAACGACATGGGGTTGTTGAAAAAGATCCAGTGTAACATGTGTTTTATTCATTGAAATCCTTAGTGTTTGTATGTGTGGGTCCAGTGGGCAGTCCTATCAGTGATTGACAGCTATCTCTGCATGCAATCATACAGGGATCAATCACTGACAGGGCCGCCCCCTGGACTCGTGCTACAAATACCAGGGATTTCAATGAATAAAAGTCAAGTTTTACAGAAACTTTCTCCACAGAAATGTTTACTAATCGTCTCAGCTCCTCAGACCTTATAACATCCGGCCGGCAGATCAGATACGGTTATCAACATGACAGGTCCCCTTTAAATTAACATGCGTTTGTGTGAAAGGGGAAGTGATGAGTTTGGGCCCTGAGATGTAATCTTACCTGGAAAGTGGCCGCTGGGAGATTAGATATGGCCACATACTGCAGGTTATTCTGTAAGGTGTAGATCAGGGAGGGCACCGCCAGCTTCAGGGTGTCCATGTACTGAATGATGATGGCGTCGTACAGATATGCCGCCAGCTCCTTCACGTTACCTGCAAGCATAGCATATGTTATAGATGGTAACCGGATCGCACAGCCCCATAACGGGAAACCGGGCAGGTACAGAGGTCTATACCCGCCTCTCCTGCGGGGGGGCAACAAGCACTTTAGTTTAATGTATCCCCATAGCACTGACACTGCAGCCATTATATCAGGCGGGATATTGTGTGACGCCCAAGTACATACATACATAGCCGCGGCCCACCCGGTAAGTCTCCTCTACAGCCACGTCATATCACCTGCAGCCATCTTGCCGGTCTTTGATAAAGAAAGCCCAATCATTGTATGATGACGTTCTTTTGTGCCAGTCCTTTGGTTTTGCTTTACACCTCTGCTTGCTGTCAGTAAAGGGGAACGATTCTATGCAGAGAGCCGGAGCCCACCCCCAGTTCACGTGCTCTGATAACCTGTAATTGTAGATGAGAAATTCTATTTGTACTGCTCTGGTCCGATCTTCACTTATTCACCAGACGTCCTGCGTCTTATTCGCCTCTTACATGTAATGAATAGGGGGTCCAGGAGGTCGGGGGAAGACGCGAGCACAGAACCAGGCAGCACTAATCGAATTGCTCATCTCTCACTTTAATACTCTGCTCCCGTCACAGGAGGAGGAGATCCCGATGTTGTTTCCCCTCAGCGAGCTTCTAAGCTGTGAATAACTTATTAAAAAGTTATAAGAACAATGGAAGAACAAAGCTCTTCATACAAGGAATAGATAACCCCTCCAAACAACCCCATACACATTAGAGTCCTCTGACCAATGATCTGGGGGGGGGGGGTTGTCGGCATGTTTACACCCCATCTGTTTGTTCTCCCTGGAGATAAGCCCCCACCAGAGAATTACCTGCACCCCCATACAGACTTGTCTGAGTGGATTAGTATGTGTCTGGCCTGCAGCTATGTGTTGTGGGGAAAATCTCAGCCAGAGGCCGTCCTGCACACAATGGCAAACACACGAGATAAAGGACAGAGGGTCTATGGGAACGACCCCACTATACATGAATATACAGAGATCCCCCAGATAAGCAGAGACCCCCGCTGTGATAAGGACAGAGGCCAGCATGTGTCCACATCTACATGGGGTCTCCTCCAAGTCCTCTGCCTCTTGTAATCATATAAAGTCCCCAGCGCAGAGTCGTCCGTGTGCCGCCACTGTCCACGTGCGCCCACCCATCAATGATCCACCCACGGACAGACGGAGAGATGGACACTGGACAAGAGCAACTGATGGCGTCCACTCATCTCTGCTGGATACCCATCACATTGTGCCAACCACTGCGCCCATCACATTGTGCCAACCACTGCGCCCATCACATGAGGGGCCGTCACTAGTAACAGCAACACTCCACAGACAGAGGCTGGAGCAGCAGCTCTTACGCTGGACACAAGATATGATCTGCAGATCCGAGGAGGGTTGTAGTAACGTCTGATTACACGCAATGAAGCTGATAAGGCGCTATTCACACACATGTTTAAGAGACTTCGGTGTCGTGTCCCCAAGACAACACTTCTTGTCTCATCCCGCTCACAGCTCGTCCATGAGTTTTGTTTCTATACTACAGAAAACAATGAAAGCTGTGTAGTAATTGGTTACAAGAAGAGTTGTCAGGGGGACTGCAGACTGCAATGACTATTCAGGAATGAGCACTTACCTCTCTTCTGGGCCAGCATGAGCAGCAGGCAGGTGATACCCTTGAGAATCTCTGCCATGACCACAGCGGTGGTGGAGAAGAAGCGGTCCCCGGGCAAGGTGCGGGCATAGCGAATGCTGAGGATGAGGGAGGCGTTCTGGACAACCAGCACAGCCAAACTGAGGTACTTCAGACGACGATTCACCCCTGCAAGAAATTACCCTCTATTATACAACCTGACAGTGGCTGCACTGGTTATACTGGTCTGGATGGAGGATGCCACCAGTACATACACCCAAGTATATGAAAGGTGACAAGACGAAACTGGGAGGAAGAAATCACACCTCAACCCTAGAAGAGAAAGCCTGAGACATAGGGCAGACGGGTGCGGTGAACGTCCTCCCTGACAAACCCCATGGAAAAGCACTGAGACTGAAGCCACCGGCCTGTTAGAAGCCCACTAGCCGCCCCAACTACAACTCCCAGCATGCACTAACAGTCATACTCACAGATTACGCACTCCATAGTCTGCATGGGGCCCTCCAGCTACTATGAATCTACAACTCTCAGCGTGCACCAATATAAGGACTCTGATAGGAGTGTTCAGTACTGGGGAGGGGGGATAGATAATGAATGGAGGTGGTGGTCTCAGGGTATGACACACACGGGGTTAATACACAACCAGTTATCAGGACACCAGTCTGTCTGGAGCCAAAATCTAAAGATCCCATTGTTCTGGGGTGCTGACATCCCGAAGAGCAGTGACTCCGCGCCCCTCCTCACACCCGGTACAAGTACTGCTGGTCACACTGGGGTACAGACACAATGTGTGCACTGTCCTGGGGGGGCGCTCTGGCCCCTGTAGGGCTCAGTGCAGAACACAAGCAGCATTCATACAGCGGAGGAGCCTGCGCACTGCTCCACGGCCGCACAGTCCTCCACGTCACCAGCAATGGGGCAGAGGAAGGTGGCAAGATGCTACGGAACCATGCCACATGCATTACTCTCACCAGGATGTACAGATCTTATTTCACTACAGGCACTAGAATGCGAGCTATTACTCCCTGGTATCAGCTGCTGCACTCATAAAAGCCCCCATATCCGCTCCTTTCTGGGGTGACCAATGATCTGATGTGTATGGAGGGTCTCTGCTCTCCCCCAGGGGACAGAAAGCCACCACTCCCCCAGGCTATTCTCCAATGCCAACATGCCCGCTTGGGCACCCCAATACACCGCAGGGTCAGCCTGGCTCGCCCAACATTCAGCCTCAACACGTCCGATTAGCCACCACATTCAGATCCTTCAGGCGGAACCTGAAAACTCACCTCTTCACGAAAGCTTACAGCCTGCCATGACCTTGCTGCCACCTCACCACCACCAGACCTGCGCTTCACCAGCAGCGGAGCTACTGCCTTACCACCACCAGACCTGCGCCTCACCAGCAGCGGAGCTACTGCCTTACCACCACCAGACCTGCGCCTCACCAGCAGTGGAGCTACTGCCTTACCAGCAGCGGAGCTACTGCCTTACCACCACCAGACCTGCGCCTCACCAGCAGCGGAGCTACTGCCTTACCACCACCAGACCTGCGCCTCACCAGCAGCGGAGCTACTGCCTTACCACCACCAGCAGAGCTACTGCCTTACCACCACCAGACCTGCTGCAACCCCCCCACCTTCCTGTAGAATGTAATCCCCGCAAGGGCAGGGTCCTCTTCCCTCTGTACCAGTCTATCATTGTTAGTTTGTTGAGTGATATCTGTATTTGGTATGTAACCCCTCCTTATGTACAGCACCATGGAATCAATGGCGCTATATATAATAATAATATTCCTGTCAGATGACTGTGGCCCCCACAACAGCGACCCTCAGACCTGTGTCTGCCACCAGTCAGGAGAGGGCTAGTGTCCGGACTGCCCCTTTAAATCTCTTCTACACAAGGATCACGCTACAGACCATACACTGACAGCTGAACTACTGCCCCAACATCCCCCAATCTGCAGACAACCCCTATGTTCTGCCATCACCTAACCCCATACACAGCCTGAGACCCCAGCACTACAAGTCCCAGCAACCCCTCTCATTACTGCGCCTTGTAGAGCATGCTGGGATCTGTAGTCCAGACGTAGGAGAACCCCACCCCCACAAATGCTCTGTGCAGAACACAGTAGTGAGCAGCCTCAGGTGTCTGAGTGCACCACAGGTCTCAGCATGCCCTCCTCCTGTGCACTCACTGTCTCCTGCGCTCCTCCCCGGCGGGCTCCCCGGATCCCTCATCTCCGCCTGCAGCTGCTTCATGTCCCTCTCCTCGTCCCCAGAACCGGCAGCCGCTGCCATATCTCCCGGCTCAGCCGCACTTCCGGGTCCGCCACACCACGGAGGCAGCAGCCAGCTCACTTCCGAGCCAACGTCACCAGAAAAGAGGGGGGAACCCTGGTGACTAGGAACGTTCTATCAACACCGCTGTTTCCCGGTTACGTCACCAGACCTGCGTCAGTAAGTTCAGGGAGAGGCGGGCAGTGAAAACATGTCGCTCGCAGGAGTAAGACGCCATTTTGTGGGTTTGTAGTCCTATGTATTATTATTATTATTATAATATTGGACCCTATTGATTCCATGGTGCTGTACACGAGGGGGTCACATACAAATATAGATTACAATGAACAGACTGGTGCAGTGAATCACAGACGTACTGACCACGGGCCTAAACCTTCCATCACTAGAAGATACAGGCTGGAAATGATGGAGTCTCCCTCCCCTGTCACTATTCTGTTATGGTCAAGAAAGCTACAGGCCCCCGCCGCTCACAGCCTATATACAAGCAGCCCAAGAAAGCTACAGGCCCCTGCCGCTCACAGCCTATATACAAGCAGCCCAAGAAAGCTACAGGCCCCCGCCGCTCACAGCCTACATACAAGCAGCCCAAGAAAGCTACAGGCCCCCGCCGCCCACAGCTTATATACAAGCAGCCCAAGAAAGCTACAGGCCCCCGCCGCCCACAGCTTATATACAAGCAGCCCAAGAAAGCTACAGGCCCCCGCCGCTCACAGCTTATATACAAGCAGCCCAAGAAAGCTACAGGCCCCCGCCGCTCACAGCCTACATACAAGCAGCCCAAGAAAGCTACAGGCCCCCGCCGCCCACAGCTTATATACAAGCAGCCCAAGAAAGCTACAGGCCCCCGCCCACAGCTTATATACAAGCAGCCCAAGAAAGCTACAGGCCCCCGCCGCTCACAGCTTATATACAAGCAGCCCAAGAAAGCTACAGGCCCCCGCCGCTCACAGCTTATATACAAGCAGCCCAAGAAAGCTACAGGCCCCCGCACACAGCTTATATACAAGCAGCCCAAGAAAGCTACAGGCCCCCGCCGCCCACAGCTTATATACAAGCAGCCCAAGAAAGCTACAGGCCCCCGCTGCTCACAGCCTACATACAAGCAGCCCAAGAAAGCTACAGACCCCCGCCCACAACTTATATACAAGCAGCCCAAGAAAGCTACAGGCCCCCGCCGCTCACAGCCTATATACAAGCAGCCCAAGAAAGCAACAGGCCCCCGCCGCTCACAGCTTATATACAAGCAGCCCAAGAAAGCTACAGGCCCCCGCCGCCCACAGCTTATATACAAGCAGCCCAAGAAAGCTACAGGCCCCCGCTGCTCACAGCCTACATACAAGCAGCCCAAGAAAGCTACAGACCCCCGCCCACAACTTATATACAAGCAGCCCAAGAAAGCTACAGGCCCCCGCCGCTCACAGCCTATATACAAGCAGCCCAAGAAAGCAACAGGCCCCCGCCGCTCACAGCTTATATACAAGCAGCCCAAGAAAGCTACAGGCCCCCGCCGCTCACAGCCTACATACCAGCAGCCCAAGAAAGCTACAGGCCCCCGCCGCTCACAGCCTACATACAAGCAGCCCAAGAAAGCTACAGGCCCCCGCCGCTCACAGCTTATATACAAGCAGCCCAAGAAAGCTACAGGCCCCCGCCCACAGCTTATATACAAGCAGCCCAAGAAAGCTACAGGCCCCCGCCGCTCACAGCATATATACAAGCAGCTATGTTATTTAATCCATAAAAAAGTGGAAAAATATACCGACTGCAAAAGGGTGAAGTGAATCCCCCCATAATCCCAGCGTTCTTAGTCCGGGAAATGTGTTGGGATTATGGGGGGATTCACTTCACCCTTTTGCAGTCGGTATATTTTTCCACTTTTTTATGGATTAAATAACATAGCTGCTTGTATATATGCTGTGAGCGGCGGGGGCCTGTAGCTTTCTTGGCCATAAGTACCCAAAATGCCATGCGGTGGGCAGTGCGCTTCCCGGGTGAGTTGGTTATTTCATTTATTTGAACTATTCTGTCATCTCTTATACCTTATATGATGCCACCATAGTGTCTCCCCACACAGTATGCCACCAGTGCCCCCCTACACACACACAAATATGATGATGCCACCACTGTGCCCCCCCCACACACACACAGTATGCCACCAGTGCCCCCCCTACACACACACAGTATGTTGCCACCATAGTGCCCCCCATATACAGTGCCACCAGTGCCCACCCTACACACACAGTATGATGCCACCACTGTGCCCCCCCCACACAGTATGCCACCAGTGACCCCCCCCCCTACACACACAGTATGATGCCACCACTGTGCCCCTTTCCCCCCACCCCTCTCCACAGTGGCACCTTCCCCTATTCCCAACCTTTTAAATGCTGCAGTCACAATTGTGTGGCATGGGCTCAGCCCCCTCCATACATGAAGTATGTGCTGTGCTGTGGATGTTGCCAGTGGATTTGGGGTCTTGTGGGTCCAGGCCCGGTTTTCGAGGTGCGGAGGCTAGCCCTGAATATACGTTTATATCTCACATAATAACAAGCTAGGAACTATTACTGTATATGACAATTTGCTTAGGACGGCCTCGTTTTTCATGTGCGGTCTGGATTTACAGAGTTGGCAGACCTGGTCTAACATCTCTGGCCTGCGTGGTTTGCACAGATGACAGTGTAATTCCATCATATTCCACTAGATGGCGGTAGCGGTTTATGGAAAGCTCCAACTCTGCTCCTGTCCTTTGTGGAGACAATCGCTTACCTGGCAATCACATGAACTTGTGGTTTACAGATGCTAGTGGGCAAGAAAATCGACCACCAGTCATCGATATAAGTTGATCGGCGTTTGTTTAGCTTTATCGATCATCAGTACCAGCTAATCGCTACTCACACAGATTCATGTGCTGCTATCATAATATTGATTTTAATGTCCACATAAGAAATGTGCTCGTCATATACTTGTCAGACATGTTTACAAGCATCAATCTGATCGATCCCATTGGTTCATGTAACATGTGCAACAGCACCCCCGGAGGTCATGTGAGGGATTGCATGCAAAGCAGCACAGTGCACACCTGAGTACGAGAGGGATCATGATGGGATTAATCTCTAGACTGGAAACTCCAGGGCCAGTTTTGATGGCCTCCACCCCGGCTCTGACAGACGGGTCCTGCCCTTATTTATCTACATTCTGACAGCTTGTGATGCTCGTGTCCCATCCTGGAAAATACACGGAAGCAGATCTGGGGCAATCAAACAATGATTTCCTCGCTTCACCTGTCACCTGTGTCTGTGACGTCCGCCATTGTTTACCCGGCTGCTCTTGATAAGCGGACGCTGTGCCCCTCCCCAACGTAGAAGTTAACTATTTCCGATTCTCTGAACAACGGAAGGGATTTATTATGTGGGGGTCGCTGAGCGCCATGTTAAGACCCACACATCTCACCTCAGGGACCAGCACCTGGATGTGGTGCAGCCTCGCGCAATCACTACTATAATGGCGACCCTAGTGGTCGGTGAAGAAATGGCGGAGTGCTACATCATTTACCCCACAAACGCTTTATCCCCCCCCAATCTTCGAAAGACATAACATTATTTTACTGCCGACAGCCATACGGGGGCTTGTTTTTTGTTGGGAACATTAAACCACCGTTCACTTCACCCTACAATTTACCAGAAAATTCCAAGTGGGGGGAGAAATAGTGAAAAAAACAATCACAATTCCACCATTGCTTTAGTTTTTACGGCGTTCTTGTGCGGTAATAACGACCTGGTAACATTATTCTCCAGGACAGTACAATTTTCTTTCAATTTTAGTAGTGAAAAAATTCCCATCTTTGTAAAAACAAATAAATAAATAAATAAAAAAACATTAAATAAAAAAATATAACATTAAAAAAATGAAATTAAAAAAATAAATGAAAATAAATAAAATTAAAAAAGAGGGGTTTGTGTCACCATTTTTGGAGACTACTTTGTTATTCTTCCATAGGGGTGAAGGCTTGTGTTTTGCGCACTAAGTTGTAGTTCTTACTGGTACCATTTTGCGGTACGTACAAAGTTTTGATTGCATTTTTGAGTAAAGTGCTATTTGGATGTTTTGATTTTTTTTCCTGGTGTTTATCTCATGGGTTAAATACGTTTATATTGTGGTAGATTGGGCTTTTACAGTCACAGTCTTTTAGAATGTTCCTTTTTTTTTTTTTCTTTTGGAATTGGGAAAAGGGGGCAATTCAAACTTTCATATTTTTTATTTTTAAAAACTATTTTCTCTACTTTTTAGCTGCTTTAGGGACTTGAATCTGTGATCTCTCGCACTATATACTGCGATACTTCGCTATGCCAGGATACAGTGAAAATCACAGTCTCCTATGCAGCATAGCATGAGGCTGGGCTTAAGAGGATCAGCAAGATGGCGGTGAGGGGGGCCTTCAGCAGGCCCACAGCAACCCATCTGCACCTCAAGATTGTGTCATAGGGGCGATGGATCCCGAGCAGACGCCCATCAGGACTTTTCTCCAGGTCATTTCTTAATTATTGATTTGGACTAATGAGATTCTCACATAGAAAATGTACAACACGTCGTGTAGAAAACGTATGTCAGCCATTTATTAAATAACATCAACACATTATATAAAAGTAATACATCCAAATCTTTGCATGGAAATTATGGATGCTGCATTTAATACACAAGTATTTACTCTTTCAACAAAAGACGCCATAAACCCCTCACAGATTCACAAAATGGAGGAGGCCCTCTGAGGTGTTGCCCTTAGCAACCATCCGCTCCCAGTTCTTTCTGGAAAATGAAAGAAGAGATCTAATTGGTTGGTTGCCATGGGCAGCAACCTTATCTGTACTAAGCTTAAAGCAGGAGAGCCATAGCAACCAATCAGATTCCAGCTCACATTTCTCTGACCCAGTTTGGGAAAATGAAAGTTGATCAGATTGGTTGCTATGGGCAATGCCTCCATTTTGTGCCTGCTGTAGTGAAGAGCCAGGAATGCGTCTTTTATTTTACATAGACAACGTTGGGAATACTCTGTAAAATCGAATGTGCCAGTATTGTCATTCCTATGAACAGAAATTAAAAAATATTACGCCAATTTTCAGTTTGTGCTATATTCCTTTAAGACACATTTTGATGAATGCATAAAATAGGGTGAGAACAGGTGCAAGTAAAAAAAACAAAACAAAGAACAATATTAATAAATATATACTTCATGACAAGCATAAACTGTGGTTTGCAAGCGACATTGTGATTTAAAAATAATGGCGTCTTGTCTTCATTAAAATGGTGCAAATCCCTATTTAAGAGGCCCGAGCTGCTCCTTCAGGTTATTACTGACGATCTGCTGCGAAAACCAGCCAATGTAATGAATGATTTCTCCTGTTTGCACAATCTATGAGTCACGGCAGCACCGGAATAGCAGATATTGTAAATGTCACAATAGTTTGTCTAATTAACTTAATTGTCCTTCGCAGCGGCCGTTCCTCTCCTAGGCCCGTATATGCAGCACCCGTTGTTCAGAATTTCGGAGGTAGCCATTTTGTGCTTCGCCAGTTTACTGTGCCCCCTGGTGGCCATGGAGGGTTTCGGCCTCCATTAATGTGTTACGTGCGCTCCTCTTTCATCCAGGGATGCTGAAGGATCTGTTCTAGAGAAGGACGCTCCAAGGGGCGAGTGGATAGACACCGGTGGATTAAATTTTCACATTCTGGAAAGGCAGATATGAAGATATAATGGGTATTTTGGGTACAAGGCTGCTAAGGCTGATGTGGGGGATTAATGGGATGCAAGCAGAAATGTAGACAGTGCAAGGAAGCAAAGGAGAACCCCCTCCCCACCCATCCATATCCCATTCTCCTTACGAGATAGCCATATCCCTGGTACAGCCATTTCTCCCATCCCTTACATATGCATGCTCACTCCAGCTGACTGTACATATATTCTCAACAGAGAGGACCCACACAGGTGCCAACATGGCGGGATATTTACCAGTCTGGCCTCTTACCTGGAGAAATGCGGTTTCTAAAGACGACTTGAGCTTGTAGGATTTCTTGATCTCTTTCGAATGGAATATCCCCACACACCATGTCGTACAGTAGGATACCCAGAGACCACACCGTGGCGGGCACCGCTTTGTACCTCCGAAATGCCACCCATTCTGGTGGGCTGTACACTCTAGTGCCTGCAGGGCAGAAACACAGCGTTAAGTTTGTATATATTTCGGTACCTATATACAGGCTTTGGTGGCTGCCTAGAATAGAAGAAACGAGCCACGTGGGGTGGAGGGGGGGTGGGGGGAGGCGCTCAGAGCCACGCGGGGGGGAGGCGCTCCGAACCACGCGGGGAGGAGGGAGGGAGGCATTTTGCTGAGGGGTTTGCTATAAGTGTAGACAATCCTTGAAATACAACAGTAGCAACAAATCTGCTGTCCTGGTAGTTTGTTACAATGTATCAGCGCACGAGATGCGTCACTCACCATCAAAGTTGCTGTAGGTGGAATGATGGAGTAATGCACCGGAGCCAAAATCAATGAGTTTGACCGTCCCCGTCTGGGTGTTGAGTAGGAGGTTTTCGTCTTTGAGGTCTCTGTGGGTGACCCCCTGGGTGTGACAGTGCACGACGGCATCCACCACCTGACGGAACAGACTGCGAGCGACATCTTCTTCCAGGGGACCCTGTTCGGTGATAATGTCAAACAGGTCCCGGCAGTGCTCCGGCATCTCCATCACCAGCAGGAAGCTGTCGGAGGTCTCAAACCAGTCCAGGAGCTCCACAATGCCATGGTGACCCTTCACCTTCAGCATCAAATATACTTCCATGGGCACCCGCGAGAGATTACCCTAAAAGCGAGAAAAACAAATTAGGAAAGTATGGAGTATGTTGCAGAAATGATATTTATCCCATGCAGTCATGTAGCTTAACTCAGCAGGGGGGCGCCATTGAGTCCGGAGTAAATATATTGGTGTATAGCTTACCAGCTGAGCCCACTCCATGACACGACTCTTCTTGATATGCTTCACAGCCACCTGGGGGAGCAAGAGATCAAGTCAGTCTCCATACTGTAAGCGAGCAGTGCAGATCATACAAGGGGGGCGTCCTACCACACTCACCTGCGTGTGGTCTGCCAGCTTCCATGCCCTGTATACCGTCCCAAATCCACCATGTCCCAGCTCAGCACCCAGCTCGTACAACTTCTCGAAACATGCCCTGTCCTTTCCTGTAAAGCCAACATAAAAATATATCAAAGGGGCACTCCACAACTGGCGGCCAAGTTCCCCTTTAAACATGAGAAACATCCAAAGTGATCTATATATTATGGTTGCACTCTGTTTCCATCTCTTGGGAAATTACAACTCTCAACATGTTGGGAGTTGTAGTTTCTCAGCAGAGAACTCCTGACATGAGGAAGATATACATGTCGACACACAACTTGTAAAAGATTTTTTTTTCTGTTTCTTGCCCCATATACACAGGACACGGCCCTGGACTGACAAGTCGGCACACGTGTGTGACTACATCCCTACAACACGCACACTCCCACGCACAACAACTGAAACTGCACCGCGACGGCACAGAGCAGCAACCTGAATACACTGAGGGGCTGCAGTGCAGCAAATATGGCACTAACCCCTCCTTATGTACAGCGCCATGGAATCAATGGCGCTATATAAATAAACAATATAGTCATGTATGTGCCTCCAACTGCAGTAGAACTACAAATCCCTGCTCACTCTATGAAGATTTGTCTTGTAGAATATGCTGGGACTTATAGTTCCTTTCTGCAGTGAAATACAGGAGGCGAAGGGGAGATGTAGTTCAGTAATGGAATGGTTTTCTTACCTGACTTGGAGGTCATGGAGTCAATGATGGGGGTTATCATCTTGAAAAGTGATGGAGGAGGCAGTGGATGAAGCTGCGCTGTCACCTGCCCCTTACACACTGTAACAAGTGAATGAAGACAGTGTCAGTTGAGGTTCCAAATACTTACAAGGGAGGGGCGTGGTTAGCAGAAGGAGCCACCAATCAGAGATCAGTGTTAGGATATTATTCAAATACAATGAGTAAAGGAACCAATAGGGCGTGAGCTGAGCGAGCGGGAGAGTCAGAGCATCAAAATAAAGTCTGTTTACTAGGAATTATGAACCGCGGATGTGAGCGAGCGGCCATGTGATCAGATACACAGAGGCACGTCACCTGTATACATGCCATGCAAACGTATCCACACAATAACGCACAGCGACATTATGGCGCCAATAGACCCGCTGTCACATAAGACGATGCCAGGAATGTACACTGAGCTGCCATAAGGTTAAAAGCACCTGCCTAATATTCTTTCCTGACACTTTTCCATCATAGCTGCAATAAGCTGTGCGATCTAACGCACAAACCCCCTTAGATAACAGAACCATCACAAGACCCGCCATATCCCGGGAGCACCCCACAAGACCCGCCGTATACCAGAAACACCCCACAAGACCCGCCGTATACCGGAAACACCCCACAAGACCCGCCGTATACCGGGAACACCCCACAAGACCCGCCGTATACCAGAAACACCCCACAAGACGCGCCGTATACCGGAAACACCCGACAAGACCCGCCGTATACCGGAAACACCCCACAAGACCTGTCGTATACTGGGAACACACAAGATCCGTCCTATACCAAGAATACCCCACAAGGCCCACCATATACTGGGAACACTCCACAAGACCCACCATATACCGGGAACACCCCACAAGACCCACCATATATCGGGAACACCCCACAAGACTAGCCATATACCGGAAACACCCCACAAGACCCGCAGTATACCGGAAACACCCCACAAGACCCGCCGTATACCGGGAACACCCCACAAGACCCGCCATATACCGGAAACACCCCACAAGACCCGCCGTATACCGGAAACACCCCACAAGACCCACAGTATACCGGGAACACCCCACAAGACCCGCCGTATACCGGAAACACCCCACAAGACCCGCCGTATACCGGGAACACCCCACAAGACCCGCCGTATACCGGGAGCACCCCAGAAGACCCGCCGTATACCGGGAACACCCCACAAGACCCGCCGTATACCGGGAACACCCCACAAGACCCGCCGTATACCGGGAGCACCCCACAAGACCCGCAGTATACCGGGAGCACCCCACAAGACCCGCCGTATACCGGGAGCACCCCACAAGACCAGCCGTATACCGGGAGCACCCCACAAGACCCGCCGTATAATGGGAACACCCCACAAGACCCGCCGTATACCGGGAACACCCCACAAGACCCGCCGTATACCGGAAACACCCCACAAGACCCGCCGTATACCGGAAACACCCCACAAGACCCGCCGTATACCGGAAACACCCCACAAGACGCGCCGTATACCGGGAACACCCCACAAGACCAGCCGTATACCGGAAACACCCCACAAGACCCGCCGTATACCGGAAACACCCCACAAGACCCGCAGTATACCGGAAACACCCCACAAGACGCGCCGTATACCGGAAACACCCCACAAGACGCGCCGTATACCGGAAACACCCCACAAGACCCGCCATATACCGGAAACACCCCACAAGACGCGCCGTATACCGGAAACACCCCACAAGACGCGCCGTATACCGGAAACACCCCACAAGACGCGCCGTATACCGGAAACACCCCACAAGACCCGCAGTATACCGGAAACACCCCACAAGACGCGCCGTATACCAGGAACACCCCACAAGACCCGCAGTATACCGGAAACACCCCACAAGACGCGCCGTATACCAGAAACACCCCACAAGACGCGCCGTATACCGGAAACACCCCACAAGACCCGCCGTATAATGGGAACACCCCACAAGACCCGCCGTATACCGGGAACACCCCACAAGACCCGCCGTATACCGGAAACACCCCACAAGACCTGCCGTATACCGGAAACACCCCACAAGACGCGCCGTATACCGGGAACACCCCACAAGACCCGCAGTATACCGGGAACACCCCACAAGACCCGCAGTATACCGGAAACACCCCACAAGACGCGCCGTATACCGGGAACACCCCACAAGACCCGCAGTATACCGGAAACACCCCACAAGACGCGCCGTATACCGGGAACACCCCACAAGACCCGCCGTATACCGGAAACACCCCACAAGACCCGCAGTATACCGGGAACACCCCACAAGACCCGCAGTATACCGGAAACACCCCACAAGACGCCCCGTATACCGGGAACACCCCACAAGACCCGCCGTATACCGGGAACACCCCACAAGACCCACAGTATACCGGGAACACCCCACAAGACCCGCCGTATACCGGGAACACTCCACAAGACCCGCTATATACCGGAGACACCCCACAAGACCCCCCGTATACCGGGAACACTCCACAAGACACGCTGTATACCGGTTTCAATGTTATGGTTATCAGTGTAGATAGCACATTTAGGTGTTGCACGTCCTGCATATCCCACTGTCACGTACAGTGCAGCTTTAGGCTGTGTGCCCACGAGGCGTTTTTGGTTCATTTTTTGGTGCGTATTTGCAGCGCGTAAACGCTCCAGAAACGCATTGCATACCTTATCCCATGACTTCCTATGACATTCTGCAAGTTCTGTGAACATGGTCAGGAGTTTTTCTGCGCGGGTTTTACTTGCAGAAAAAATACGGACATAACCAATTCTTGTGCGTTTCTGCATGCGTATTTGTCTATACAATGCATTGGAAAAACGCATGGCAAATACGCATGCAAAAAACGTGTCAAAAACGCATGGAAAAACCGCATGCGCTATTCTGCCAAGGAGATGCAGAAATGCTCAGGAAAATTTCTGCTTCATTTCTGCATCATGGTCTGTAAGCCTTACAGATGGTATATAGCAGGGATATCAAACACAAAAACACAGAGGGCCAAAATGTAAAACTTAGACAAAGTCGCGGGCCAACCTTGATAGTTATTAATAAAATTTATACAATTGAAGTTTTTCCTTATCATCAAATATAATGATGAAGCTTTTCATATGGCTTATCTCACAAACAAAGTACATTATAATTAATAGATCTTAGAATAAAATTAGCACAATCACAAATGGGGCATACTGGAATAACATAATATGTTATAAAACACAAGGTAATCCAAGGCACCAGAAAGCTTCTCATAGGGATAAAATATAACTTTTATTCTGTTTTTAAAAGCATATGCTACGTTGCCAGTTTGCTGCTAAAACATTTCCTGTATTTTTATGAAGACTAAAAATATTCCCCGGTGATAAGAATCTGCCATTTTCAGTACAGATTGAAGCGCTGAGAGCAAATCTGTAACTTTTTGTTGTTGTAAATTCTGGGAGCAGAGCGAGTAGAAATCAATCAGAGGAGAGTTTCTGGAGGGTTCGGTGTCACCGCCAGCCGCTCACGGACTGATGCCATGTGAAACTCTGCATTTGAGTCAGTGAAATGTGGCAGGTGTCACATCAGATCTGACAACCGTCCTCATCGTGGTTCCCGCAGGGACAACAATGGCTGGCAGCAAGGGGCGCCATTTAGACAAATATCTGGCCCCCCTCAGACTTTTTCCACCCTTCCTCCCTCAGTGGGGGCAATTTAAAGGGGTTAAAACTATCGTTTTGCAGCACAAGCTAACTTTTGTAACATGCGGGGGAAGTAAAGTCAGCACTTCAGAGCGCCATAAACAATGGAGAAAGCAGCATGCAAGCGTGACCACCCGACCCCTACAGCACTGCAGAAGTCCCAGAGGTAGAACCCCAATGAATAAAATATTTGACACCTACTGTTGACTTGCCATAAATGTCTGAGATGGGAATATCCGTTTATGAGGACCCATCACTTGTCATAAAATATGTATTTTTTTCACCCGGTGTAAACGCCGCTGTTCTCCTGGATCCGGCGCTTTTTTACTTTGGTTCCTGCGCCTCTCCCTTCCAGAGATATGGCCTCCTCTCCCCAGAGAATTAATCTAGGTGGGCATGGCCCATAAGAAATGCCCACAAAAGAGCTTAGGACCACACCCACTTGGCTAAAAATACAAGATTTATATACAGAAAAGAGAGTGCTATATCTCAGGAACAGACAGACGCATGAACAAAAAAAAAACATCTCCGGATTCAGGAGAACAGCAGTGAAAAATAGTCAACATAACGAGTAATCAATTCATTTAGATCCCTGTTGTTTTTCTACTTCTGAGTACAGTGGGCAGCCTTCCTTCTATCACTGAGTGGGACCACCCACTGGACACCAAAGCTTAGAATGAGCATAGATCTCAACAAATGCAACTGATCCTGAATCTTTCCCCATAAACCTACATATAACTCTTTTCAGCAAATCGTGCGCTAAACCATGTTGCCCACTGAATGCTCAATGTGACAGGTTCCCTTTAAATAATATAAATCATAAAAATTCTGGCTGCCACTAGGGGGAGCTTAGTGCATACTTTGTATTATTGAGGTCAATGAGTATTCTCACTACGTAGTCAGCTCCCCCTAGTGGTGGCTGCAGGGGGCTAGATTGTATCATTTATATAGGAGCAGTTGGAGCTGTGTCTATCAGAAAAATGGAGATTTTGCTTCTAGAAGAAAAAATAAAACCTGTATCTGAAAAATAATCATTCTGGAGCCAAGGAAAAAAGATTTACTTAAAGTGAACTAAACTTAAGGGGCAAGGTCAGAACCGATGAGCTGGATAGGTCGTATTTGCTTATATTATCCAAAATTATCATATAGATCCCTTTAACAGAAAAGGGAAAAAAAACACCACTCTTACATAGTCCGATTCGAAGTTCCCTGATGCGGGACCCTTGGTGCCCCCCAGTGACCTCCTTATTTATACAAGTTCCGCATGTGGAGGGTTCAGCATGTTCTATATCTGTCCGTACTGGAAACTAAGTGGAAGGAAGCAGAACCACTTCCACATTGCAAAGCATTACATGTGAGTATACGCCATATTTGCCTCTGCTACAAAGGGAGTTCTCTAACTTTGGGGCCTTTATTTTAATTAAATTTACGTATTTTTGGCTAAATTTCATTACAAATATTGCACAGTTTGCCTTTAATAGCCTCTGTGTGTTGCACTGTGTATTGCTGGCTGCAAAATGAGTTAACTGAGAAACTGTCATGGGGCTCATTCGGAGGAGTTTGTAACTCTTATCTCTCTTTTTTATTTAGCTCTTTAATCTGATCTATGACCACCGATCACATCAAAAGGTAACTGTTCAGGGAATCAAAGACCGAAAAACCAAAAATCTGTGACATTTTTTATGAAACTTAATTGCAAAAATGATTTTTTTAAATATCCAAACCTGACGGAAGTCTCAGGTGCAGTTCACACGCGACTAAGCTGCCATGAACTTCAGGGTAAGTTCACGCGTCAGTCCTACCCAGTGTACATAGAGCTGAATAAACACAGAAAACTTAAGAAGTGACGGTCGGGTGAATATGTGTCTTTAGGAGCCGCCGCTTGCCTACGTCATGCACACATGGATCACCAGCGAGTGCGGCTGCTCACATCACGGGGGCCATGGGAGAATGGACCAGTCTTACTCCAGTCTCTATCTCCTGGGTGGGCAAATCATCCTGCCACCTTCCCTACCCCCGGGATGGCAGATTATAGTCGATATTCATCTAAGATTACGGCAGCACAGGACGACCACAATGTGTATGGGGGTGACCACAATGTGTATGGGGGTGACCACAATGTGTATGGGGGTGACCACAATGTGTATGGGGGTGACCCCCGATGGAGAGGTCAAGGGAATTCAAGATGCTGGAGATAAACAACCAGCAGAACAAGTGCACGCTCAGCTGAACTCTGCACCATGTGTATGGGAGGGATGGATGTCAGGGCTGAAAATAGCAAGTCAGCGGTGATGTGATTATCTGCTTTATATAGAGGTGTTATCAGTCATTGTACAGGAGGAGGAGGTGAGCTGTGACATCACCTATTGTGAATGGTGGCTCTTGTGTAATCTACTGTATATGGAGGAGTTATCCGTCATTGTACAGGAGGAGGAGGAGGTGAGCTGTGACATCACCTATTGTGAATGGGGGATCCTGTGTTATCTACTGTATATAGAGGTGTCATTGTACAGGAGGAGGAGGTGAGCTGTGACATCACCTATTGTGAATGGTAGATCCTGTGTTATCTACTGTATATGGAGGAGTTATCAGTCATTGTACAGGAGGACGAGGAGGTGAGCTGTGACATCACCTATTGTGAATGGTGGCTCTTGTGTAATCTACTGTATATGGAGGTATTATCAGTCATTGTACAGGAGGAGGAGGAGGTGAGCTGTGACATCACCTATTGTGAATGGGGGCTCCTGTGTTATCTACTGTATATAGAGGTGTCATTGTACAGGAGGAGGAGGTGAGCTGTGACATCACCTATTGTGAATGGTGGATCCTGTGTTATCTACTGTATATGGAGGAGTTATCAGTCATTGTACAGGAGGACGAGGAGGTGAGCTGTGACATCACCTATTGTGAATGGTGGCTCTTGTGTAATCTACTGTATATGGAGGTATTATCAGTCATTGTACAGGAGGAGGAGGAGGTGAGCTGTGACATCACCTATCATGAATGGTGGATCTTGTGTTAATAGCCGTGTATAAAGTAATCCTGCCTCAAATGATAAAGATACCATGCAGAATCATATCCACAGCAATAATATCCCTGAAGAGAGATCCGAACACAAGGAAAAGAGAAATATCTTGAAGTATCAAAAAATGATTAACTTTATTAAATATTATAACAGATATTTAATAAAGATAATAATTTTTTGATACTTCAAGATATTTCCCTTGTGTTTGGATCTCTCTTCAGGGATATTATTGCTGTGGATATGATTCCGCATGGCGCCTTTATTATAAGATTGACCAATTTTGTTGGTTTATAATATTATTCTCTAGGATGGAAAGGGAATAACTACATATCATATGAGGATTTTTTAGGTTGTTATGCTCAAATGATAATGAGTCTGCTGAAAACTCTTCCTGAAAGAGCAGTAAGTCTAATAAAGCCCCTTTGGCCAGTGTGATAATTGCTAGATGACCACTTTTGGTTTTAAATTAATACTGTGATATGGAAACTATTCTTTTAAAGTACATGTAACACTAAAACCTGACGTAGGTCATTTTCTGACGACACATTCCCTTTAAGTATCAGACGTCCGTCCAGTAATCAGTACATCACCTGTGGACCCCATTACTGAACATTTCTAGTAAACCCCCCACCCACCATCATGACAGAAGGTCTTCCGAAAAGTCACATGGTTGGAGTCCCATAACCGCCCGGTATGACACCTCTGAAGACGAGGCCACAAGTGACTTCTGCACACGACATGCTGTGAGGAGTGTGGTCACACTCATGGGGACTGGGCTTCCAAAAAAAAAAGTCACGAAAAGAAAAACCTTGTGTGTGGTCGTATTGCATTAACCTCTTCCTTTCCACGCTGCACTCACCATCCTTCCCACCGGGGAGGTGACTACAGGAAATGGCACAAATCGGCTACAAATATCTGCAATGGAAGATGACAGGAATCAGGACCCCACTTACGTCTTATCTAGAGCTTTTTGCAGCCTCCTGACACTGAGCACTAAGTGACGACGCTCACAACATTGCAGTGGGTTTAGTTACCGTTGTGGAACTACATCGCCCAGGATGCCTGCAGTGATCTGAGCATGCTAGGAGTTGTAGTCACAAGCAGGAGGCCACGGGGCAGTCTCTGCGATACTAGAGGCTTTGGATGTTAAAAGGGGCCTTTTATTTTCATACAGGGCATTTTATTGCTGAAGGTTCCAAATCCCCAGCACAGGTAGGGTTAAAAGTTAAAGACATATTCCTTTGACTATAGTGTGGCTGTGCAGGGGAACAGCAGCTCACCTCCTTCACTTGCATTGCGCTGTAGCTGCCCTGCACAGCGGGGGATTTGGGCAACCAAGTCAGCACTGAGGGCCCTTTATGATCAGTGGGGTCTAACCTCCATAACTTTGATCCTGAGAATAAAGAAGCAATATTCCATCGCTTAATACCCCTTTAAATTTACGACAGTCATAACAAGGAACTAATCGCTTACTGCAGACAGATCATACATTCAGCTCAATGACAGGACTGTACACAGATCGCTCCCCCTGGTGGCAGCTGAAGGCAGCTACAATTTGATTATTTGATGCAGAAGATTTAGACCTCCGACCCCTTTATATATTAATGAAAATAATAAAGGGGACAAAAGTGATGAGCACTATGCACATAATGGTCAGGCTAACTCGATCTCACCTTAAGGGGGTATTGTTTACACCTATCCACTGAACAAGTGATGAATTGGTGGGTGTCCGCCTCACTGATCACCATAGTGAGACCCTTACTCCCAGCTCCCTGTAATGTGAAGACGCTGTATCATACATAGTGAGGTATAGCATCCCTTACCTGGGAACGTGATCCTCCACTGCTTGCAGACGATGGCGCTCTTGGAACTGCAGAGCGCCTCTTCTTCACTGGCTACCAATTGTATATCAGGCTGTTTTATCCACACTGATCAATGAAAGACTTCATGTAATATATGATCATGGGCTATAACTGCCAGACACGGGCCCCTAGTGGGCGCAGAACATACGGGAGGTCACTGTGCAGAAATTAAAGGGGAACTAGTTTCAGCACATATTAAAAATAATTCAAAGTGATAAGCGGTGTGAATGAGCGTCTGAGAAGTCGGACTCCCAACAGATTAACAGCAGGAGCTGCAGAGCCCAGCGGAGAACGTCACCCGGCTCCGGTCACTCATATCGGGCGCAGATACTGTCACGTCTGCAGATAAGGGACGACTGCTGTGCACCTGTCCTATTCTAATACTTATCATTAATACTTGTGTTCCTAAGACAAGAACACTTCAGGAGCATATGCTCAGCATTGTGTTGCTCCTCCGTTATTCTTCCTGGGAATGTTTAGACTGCTTTTTAGCCATTATCCTTGGCAATGGGACCCCAATGTAATCAGTGCTGCTAGGGTCTGATGAGAAACCCCTTACTAAGAGGAATACCAACATCTAGCTGTCAATAGACATCATTTCCAAGAGGAGCAACAGAGAAACTGTGCAACGCAAAGTTCTAAGAAAAGAAGGTCTCTGGAAGTCTCTTTATCATGCCCTTTCCTCTCCATCCCAGCACAGGGCATATCAGTATTAATCAGATTCGTATGGAGTATTTATTTAAAGGGGTTTTCTGCTTTTCTTTAGAAGCCAAGAGAGGGAAGCCATGCTTAAAAGGAAAAACAGAATCCGTGCTTCATACCAGAATCCGGATCCGCTGCCCCGACCCACGGTCACTTAACCCTGCAGCCCATCACTGGCATGAATATCATCACTTCCACTTGGCAGCGCTTAACTCTTAACTTTTGCAGAGTGGAAAACCCCTTTAAATTTCCCATGAGAAAGGGTCAGAGTAGAAATTAAACAGTTTCTTAAAGGGATTATCCAGCACCATATTCAGTAGTGCCAATGACATCACAACCCCCGCCGAATTGTAACACCATTGCTGCTCCTTTCCTTTGGACGGTCCCCATACAGCAGGAGATGGTAGAGGGGCCCCCCCCATACATGAGATGCCACTGTCTCCCCCCCCCCATACAGCAGGAGATGCCGGTGCCTCCCCCTATACAGCAGGAGACATAAGGGCGCCCCCCCATACAGCAGAAGATGGTAGAGGCCACCCCCATACAGGAGATGCCGCTGTCTCCCCCCCATACAGCAGGAGATGGTAGAGGCCCCCCCATACAGGAGATGCCGCTGTCTACCCCCCATACAGCAGGAGATGCCGATGCCTCCCCCTATACAGCAGGAGAAGTAAGGCCTCCCCCCATACAGGAGACGCCGGTGCCTCCCCCCATACAGCAGAAGATGGTAGAGGCCCCCCCCCCATACAGGAGATGCCGCTGTCTCCTCCCCATACAGCAGGAGATGCCTGTGCCTACTCCTATACAGAAGGAGACGTAAGGGCCCCCCCCCCATACAGGAGATGCCGGTGCCTCCCCCCATACAGCAGAAGATGGTAGAGGCCCCCCCCCATACAGGAGATGCCGCTGTCTCCTTCCCATACAGCAGGAGATGCCTGTGCCTACTCCTATACAGAAGGAGACGTAGGCCCCCCCCCCATACAGGAGATGCCGGTGCCTCCCCCCATACAGCAGGAGACGCTGGTGCCTCCACCCATACAGCAGGAGACGCCGGTGCCTCTCCCCCCCATACAGCAGGAGACGCCGGTGCCTCTCCCCCCCATACAGCAGGAGACGCCGGTGCCTTCCCCCCCCCCCCCCCATACAGCAGGAGATGCCGGTGCCTCCCCCCCCCCCATACAGCAGGAGATGCCGGTGCCTCCCCCCCCCCCATACAGCAGGAGATGCCGGTGCCTCCCCCCCCATACAGCAGGAGATGCCGGTGCCTCGCCCCCCCCCCATACAGCAGGAGATGCCGGTGCCTCCCCCCCCATACAGCAGGAGATGCCGGTGCCTCGCCCCCCCCCCATACAGCAGGAGACGCCTGTGCCTCCCCCCTCATACAGGAGACACCGGTGCCTCCCCCCCATACAGCAGGAGACGCCGGTGCCTCCCCCCCCCCCCCATACAGCAGGAGACGCCGGTGCCTCCCCCCCCCCCATACAGCAGGAGACGTCGGTGGCCCCCCCCATACAGCAGGAGACGCCGGTGCCCCCCCCCCCCCCCATACAGCAGGAGATGCCGGTGCCTCCCCCTATACAGCAGGAGATGCCTGTGCCCCCCCCCCATACAGCAGGAGACGCCTGTGCCTCCCCCCCCCATACAGCAGGAGACGCCGGTGCCTCGCCCCCTATACAGCAGGAGATGCCGATGCCCCCCCCCCCCCCTATACAGCAGGAGACGCCGGTGCCTCCTCCCCCCATACAGCAGGAGAGGGTAGGGCCCCCCCCATACAGCAGGAGACGGTATGCCCCCCCCCCCATACAGCAGAAGATGGTAGAGGCCACCCCCATACAGGAGATGCCGCTGTCCCCCCCCCCCCCCCATACAGCAGGAGATGGTAGAGGCCCCCCCATACAGGAGATGCCGCTGTCTCCCCCCCATACAGCAGGAGATGCCGATGCCTCCCCCTATACAGCAGGAGACGCAAGGGCCCCCCATACAGGAGACGCCGGTGCCTCCCCCCATACAGAAGATGGTAGAGGCCCCCCCCCATACAGGAGATGCCGCTGTCTCCTCCCCATACAGCAGGAGATGCCTGTGCCTACTCCTATACAGAAGGGGGACGTAAGGGCCCCCCCCCTCATACAGCAGGAGATGCCGGTGCCTCCCCCCCATACAGCAGGAGACGCCGGTGCCTCCACCCATACAGCAGGAGACGCCGGTGCCTCCCCCCCCCATACAGCAGGAGACGCCGGTGCCTCCCCCCCCCCCCCATACAGCAGGAGACGCCGGTGCCGCCTCCCCCCCCCCCCCCCATACAGCAGGAGATGCCGGTGCCTCCCCCCCCATACAGCAGGAGACGCCGGTGCCTCCACCCATACAGGAGACGCCGGTGCCTCCCCCCCCCCATACAGCAGGAGACGCCGGTGCCTCCCCCCCCCCCATACAGCAGGAGACGCCGGTGCCTCCCCCCCCCCATACAGCAGGAGACGCCGGTGCCGCCTCCCCCCCCCCCCCCCCATACAGCAGGAGATGCCGGTGCCTCCCCCCCTATACAGCAGGAGACGCCGGTGCCTCCCCCCCCCCCATACAGCAGGAGACGCCTGTGCCTCCCCCCCATACAGCAGGAGACGCCGGTGCCTCCCCCCTCATACAGGAGACGTCGGTGCCCCCCCCCATACAGCAGGAGACGCCTGTGCCTCCCCCCTCATACAGCAGGAGATGCCGTGCCTCTCCCCCCCATACAGGAGACGCCGGTGCCCCACCCAATACAGCAGGAGACGCCGGTGCCTCCCCCCCATACATGAGA